>NW_017306662.1:351744-373298 GCF_000935625.1 Nanorana parkeri
TACCCCCCCCAAAACAAGATTTATTTTTTGTATTGTCTCTCTCTACACTTCAGCTGTTTTCACTGTTCGCAGCCCGGAGACGAGACTATAACCTGCGGCTGAACTTTGCAATATTTTAGTCCTCGGAACTGTGTTGACGGCAGACAAGTCAACACATGTGGCGCGCAGGTGTCGGAGGAATGTGCCTGCCGCATAATGTCTTTTAGGAAAGCCCGTCGCTTCAGAGGAGAGGTTTGTAATATTAAGGGTATTAAAGGATGATCTGAGCTGGTTTATTTCAGGGCTTTCACTGAGGAATTACAGACTCAACAGCTCGCATGAGAGTTCTCGTCAGCTGCTTCGAATATGAATGCCCCTTAAAGCAGAACTCCGTCCTTCCCTTCAGTCTTCTATCTGACCTTCGTCCTTCCCTTCAGTCTTATATGTGACCTCCGTCTTCCCCTTCAGTCTTCTATCTGACCTTCGTCCTTCCCTTCAGTCTTCTATCTGACCTCCGTCCTTCCCTTCAGTCTTCTATCTGACCTCCGTCCTCCCCTTCAGTCTTCTATCTGACCTCCGCCTTCCCCTTCAGTCTTCTATCTGACCTCCGTCCTTCCCTTCAGTCTTCTATCTGACCTCCGTCCTTCCCTTCAGTCTTCTATCTGACCTCCGTCCTCCCCTTCAGTCTTGGACAGTTGTACCGCCTCCTATCCTCACATGTGGGCATGACCTAGGTCGGTCTGCATGCAATGGAAGCCTGTCAATCAATGTCCACTCCTCCAGACCGACATTCATCCATCTGGTGATCCTGCCATGAAGGTCCTTGTTCAGGCACTTCCTATTTTAGGGTGGCAACGCTCTGTCCCTGCCTCTTAATTGTCCTCCTGCATTGTCATCCTGTCCAGAGACATGTTGGTAGATTCATTGGCTCTGATCTAAATTGCCCCTAGTATGTGAGTTGGTGTCCTTAGATTGTAAGCAGGGATGTGAATATGCAACTATGTACAGCACTGTGTGAATTAATTGTTAGCACTATATAAATACCTGTGATAATAATGTAGGCTTCAATGACCTCCAGGCTTAAAATGGTGAAGTTTGGGGATGGGAAGGGTATGTGCTAGAGTCAGGTGACATGCTCGGGACATGTTATAGGACCTGAGCATTTCCCAGGCCTAGCTCTCCTACCTGGTTTTGATTGCAGTATGTGTGTCCCCAATGGGTAGACTGACCATCTCCATTTGTCCTGGTGATCATTGTCACTGTCATGATGGGATGATGATGATGGGAAATCCAAAATTTTACAGATGACACCGAAACAGGAAGTTATGGGAAAACTTCCAATTAGAATACTTGTTCCAGTGACAGCTGTCTAAGAATAGATTTTCCTTCACCGTTCAAGACATTTCCACACTTCCTGTTGCGTCTCCTGGATAGAAAGTGATTAAAATCTTCCCAAAGGAAGACAGAAGACAATGGGGGATCTGACCATGCCATACTCTTTCTAAAAGTAACTCAAGATTGGTGATTATTTGGTACCCTACAAACTTTATGACTTGGCTCTGTATGTTTCTATAACCATTAGGGACGCGGTGCCTTGGTGGTCCACCAATCTATTCCAGTCTATATTGTTGTACAAAAATAAATTAAAATGTTTTATCTATACATCTACTGTGAGGAAAACCTGAACCTTGTCTTCAACATAGTCCTTCAAAAGAACAAAATAGAGACTACACAGCCCTGTCTTCAGGATGCAGAGCCACGCACCCAACATATGAAGACCTTCGGGGAGCTGTATCTAATGTACCGTCTTTAGCACAGCTGCAAAGTTTCCTGGATCACCTCAGCAGCTCACTGACTTCTCTCGCTTGCTGACTGGAAGACTGGAATTGCTCCTTAAAACCCCTTTTAAAACCCCGGGACAAAGTATCCGATGTCAGAATGATTGCGTGTTTTCTCTACCGTATCACCTTCAATGACTTCCATATGTTTATGATATCATCGCGACCAACTGATACATACCGCCCGCCAGTCATGTAAACAAAAACAAAGCCTGGCCCGAAACACTGATGACAAAGAGGAACTACAGTAACTAGATACAAAACTCCGAGACGACCGAGTCTTTAAAATCCCATCTATCTTTTCTTTTCTTTTTTTGTTTGCGGATTCCCAGTTAATAAATTATGGTCCAAGCGTGAAGCAGACACCTAGGCGGTCACTCATTACAGCCCCAAGACAGCTGCCACTGGGAGATGCCTAGTTTAGACATATGGTGAGACTTAATTATTATTTGGATGGTCCCGTGTCATGGTCTGGTGCGTTTTTCGGGATAAACCTTTCTCTTGCTCAAGATTTAAGAGGAGAAGCCTCATGTGTGGTCTACGGAGAGAGCTTGAGTCACTGGCCCACATGGAGGAGAAGTTATGTCACTGCAGTCTAAACCTAAACAGTCCCCTCCAGTAGGCCACCAACCAAGTGCCAGAAGGTTTCGGAGGCACTGGTGATTCAGTCAGCTTAGTCATCACGTTGCTGCCAAATAAAGAAAAGTAAACAAAAGTACCACTTTAGGTCAGATGGGAACATGTCAGTCCCTGCTGGCAGTGGATGAATTCTGAGCGAGTCTGATTTGGTGACTCAAAACAGCTAGTCAGCTGAATTTCTGCAAGCGACTCAGCTATCTGTCCATGGCTTTTGCTCCTTCTCCTCATTTACAGCCAACAACCCGCTCTGAAATAACAAGAAGACTGTTTGACTTGGATTACATTTCATATCACCTATAAATCATGTAAAAAACAAAATCTTTAAAAATGAACTGAATGGTAACGGCACGGGTAAACCAAAGGAGACACAACTGAGTCTTCAGGCCCACCACACCAGGTGGAGAACCTTTTCTACTTATCTAGTTCTCATGGGACCAAACCCAGGGAACGCCCATCAATAATGGACAACACAGGAGCTCCAATTCAACAGATGGCCCCCATGTTCTCACTTCATGACCCTTGATATTCAAAAAAAGTCACCTACCCCCATCTACAAAAAATTGGGAAGGTGTAGAGGATGACTTTTCTTTGCAGTCACATGTGCCAGAATGTCTTTTAATCTAGCCAACCGACCAACCCTTTTCCTACAGCTCAATCCTAAATCGGGTAAGGACTCCCCCATCTTCACTGTAACTCACCACACAAGTAATTTCAGGTCCAGAATTCCTCATCCTAGTTACTAGTTAGCTGCCCCTTTGTCAAGCTCTAGTCTTACTCCTCTCAGCCTTTTTGATTTATTTTCTGGTCAACTGTGACATTTTTGGCTAAAAGAGAACTCACTCTTTCAGCCTCTTTACATTATGTTAAATCAGAGTTCCAGAATAAAACAAATAATAATAATTGGATGCTCAACTCCAGTAATTTTGCTCTGTCCTTTGGAAAAACTCCTCTCCATCACTTCTGAGTTAATTGACAGTCAGCATAATAAAATCTACTTCCTCTGAGCCCAGGCTGTCATTGACCCTCCCCCTAGGGGTTCATCGTCATGCTGGCCAGGGCTCAGAGAGCTACTGAACTCACTGGGTGGTTCTGAGTGCTGCTCATTACAGGAGTAAGGACCACCTATCACCAAAGAAGAGCAAGGATCCATGATGTCAATGGAGTGGTCAGAAGCCTCGTGGGCATCAAAAGGTATTTATGCTTTTATTTTTTTTAAATGTACATTGAAGATCTGCTTTCCAAGACCAATAGATAGGCACTGTATCACGTTCCTGCCTGGTGGAGGACCGATTAGCTGAGGAGGCCTCCCTTGCGGCTCTTGTCTCATACCTCTGGATGTGGAAACAGGGAGCGAGAAGACGGAGAGGAGCACGGGTGCCAAGGTGTTCAGACACGGTGCCTGGTAGAAGTCCGGCAACCGGATCCCTGGAAGGATGAGCAGGGCTGGTGCACAACTGTGATGTCAGCGAGGTTTGCAGCAGAAACTGGAGCGAGGTCAAACAAGCCAGGGGTCAGCACGGTACAGAAGGAGCAGGCAGAGGCAGAGTCCAGATAACGAGCAGAGGTCAGGGGCAGGCAGCGGTCAGTCAATGTCAGCAGCAATCAGAGTCAAGGTAACAGGCAACAAATCAGCAGCAACACAAGCACAAGCTGAAAGACCGTTCGGCACTGACCCATTAGGCCAGCTGGTTTAAATAGGAACATCTATTAGAGGGCCGTGAGTCATTTCCTGTGTGCCACTGTGTCACTTCCTGCGCGTCACTGTGTCACTTCCTGCGTGCAACCTTCCGCTCGCATCGCATGCGTGCTAACGCATCTTTTCCGGCAACCCGGAAGACTGGGACCCACGCATTGCGTAGTAGCGCGCGAGCTCCCGGCTATGGCCTTACACACTGGAAGCAGAAGGGGGCAGAGCCAAGCTTGACATTTAGAAAGAAAGTCAAGACTTGCCTGTAACTTCAGCTGCCTATATTTACGGTTTTGTCATGTGATTTTGACTGAAGGTAACAACCGCTTTTTCATTCATTCGTTCATTCGTTCTTCATATGCATGGTTAGATTTGCCTGTGTTCCTGATATGTTTAAGTTTTCTGAATTATCCTCAAATCAAAGCCTGAATTTTCGCCATTGTGTCTGCAGGATTTATGATACATTTCAGCACTTTTGTACTAAGCAAATTAAGTCAGCAGCACAGTATAAAACCCAGGAGCCCTTCCACTGAGTTATGTGAATGACCCCGAAACATTCTTTTATTGGCAATAAACATTTTACTAGATGACTTGAGATGATTTAGAATTGTAAATACCCCATGGTATTTGCTTTAGAACTACCCGTGGAAATGAGGAGGACATCCTGGGGCTCTGACTTCCAACCTGGAGCCACGTCTTGCCGAGTAGTGGAAGGTCTACAATGACTAATGGCTTGAGGTTCCTCTAAGAGGGAGGTCCCTCGCCAGGGCACGGTATACCCATGTGCATCCATGTTTAAACTCAATAACTTTCAAAGTCATTGGCTCGTCTTGCCCCCCCGCTGAGCCTAGACCAAAATTTCCCTTTCAACATCGTGGATGAATACTGCGCAAAACAGACCAGCAAAGCAAACAAATTGCGTGGAATGCCCAGGCCCCGGTGGCCTCTCAAGTTTATGGTCTCTTGTTATGATAGTTATTATGTTTCTCAGTTTATCAACGTATATCACTGGAGAGGACATGGCTGCAGTAAAGGTCAACATGGGGTGTTTGAGGAATAATACAGGTTCCATTGGGAACAATTGAAAGGGAATTCTCAACACTCTATCCTGAAACACTGCAAACGAGCCGGAACGAAACATGATCACCCGCTAGGTTTCCTATGCTCAGAATTTATGCTTGTGACGCTCCCAGTTCAAATGTCTACTGGTCAGAATCCTGTTTTTCGTTATCTGCATTCACACAGATGGGCTCTTGCAAACTGATGTATCTAAAATTCTAATACCTGCAGTATATAATGTATAGATATATATATTTTTTATTGTGTATATAATTGTGTATACATTTGGAAAACTATTCAAAACTCTTCATACTTGAAGCTTATCTCTTGGCATTTATACAAAACCACTTCCCCCTCCCACTCCCCACAGCTAATCACAAGCTTTTATTAAAAAAGGATCCTCACCCTAACTAGCCAAAATGGCATTTTAAAGCCGTAAACATTGTTCCTTTATGAAAAACAAACATACTTACCAGTTCATGAAGTTAAAGTTCCCCTTTGTGGTGCTGTGATTCCAGGCCGCCATCTTAAAACAAGATCCATTGCATGCGCATAGACATGCCTTGGGTCTCTACCAGCCTAGTATCTGCACATGCAAATGCTGCATGCATGCGCAGACACATGTAGGGTTTCTGTAGGCCCCACGGACCTGGCAGACCCAGTAGCGTCACAAGGGTGGTATGGCCCACACCGCCTGACACCATCAGAAGGGGTTACACTAAAATGGCTCTGAAAAGTCGGGCACTCGTGATGGACCAAGTGCCTGACAGCTGTACGAGAGAGGAGGGCACCTTGTGGCCTGAATGTGTCTGCACGTGCATGCCACCTTTGCATGTGAAGATACTAGATTAATAGAGACCAAAGGCATGTCTAGGCGCATACAATGGATCTTCTTTTAAGATGGCAGCTTTGGAGCAGAGCACCACAAGGAGAACGTCACCTTCACGGAAGACCGCATCGGACTTTATGAACTGGTATGTATGTTTGTTTTCATAAAGGAACAATTTTTAGGGATTTAAAATGTACTTTTGGCCAGGTAGGATGAATGTTCCCCTGCCATTCACCTAGATGGGCACCGGCAGTTGAGCGCACATGCGCGATGACGTCCCAGTGGGTGACAGCTGGCGGCCGCTTCTGGTGACACCCAGCCTGGGGACGCCACTGCTGAGACCAGTTGCATATATGTGGGAGTTGTTGCAAACTGCCTCCCGGGATATGCGCAGTCACTTTGTCAGCACAGTGGCTTAGTGTTCTGCCTTACAGCATTGGGCATTGGTTTCAGGTCAGGACGCTATGCGCATGGAGTTTACGTGTTCTCCTTGTGCTTGCGTGGGTTTTCCCCCACGCTTCAAACATATGCTGGTAGGTTAATTGACTTCTGTCTCAATCAGCCCTTGTCTGTGTCTCTATGCATGTGTGATAGGGACCTTAGATTGTAAGCTCCTTGACGGCACTTTATAAATACCAATAATAGATAAAATCGGAGGCAGCAGGAAGCCGGACTTTGCCATTCTTGCCTATAGGTGAGAACGTAAAAATGGTATTTACTGTCAAAAAAATGTTTATTTTTTCTGCAATTCTGTAACAGGGAGGGAGGAGGGGGGGAGGGGGGGGAAGCAGATGAGGGAAAGTTATTTTCATAGGTGAAGGTCCGATTAAAGAAAAACTAAAGACCACAAATATTTACCTGTAGTGGAGGTCAAGTGCTGGGCCAAGTCTGATTCATCCTTCTTCTGCCCTGCGCTGTGGGATTGGATTTTCTTGCACTGCTCACGGCTCTTACTGGAAGCGGTGGCATATTTTCAGTAAACACGTTTATTGCAAATGTTTATCTTAAAAAGCAATTCCGAGCAGCGAGTGAAGCCAAGTAGTGATCTTCTAATACTACAATGGGCTATGAGGGACTGTGTCTGAGCAATGTTGAGTTGGCATGGCCGCTTATGGTGTCCACCAGGGGTGCAGGTGATGGGGTGACAACGCATGAGCACAGGTAGAAGACAGTTGTCCCCCTGTAAGAGTATGCGTCTGTACAAGGACCCCTCATGGCAGGATCACCTGCGATAATTTTAAAGGAGAATTATAAGGCGAGTGAAAATCACTCAGCCTCATAGTTCTAGCCGACCTGTGACAATGAAACTTTCACAGGTCGGCTCAATAGATCAGGAGGTGAGCAAACACATAGCGTCGCTCGCTCACTTCTCGATCTATCCCTGCAGAGAGCCGTGACTGTCACTCACGGCTCCATGCAGGGATTCCCCCTCTCCCCTGTCCGATCCTCCAGCGCTGACTGGTGGAATGGACGGGGGAGGGGACGGGCACAGCTGGCTCTGCCTCTAGATAGGCAGAGCCAGCTGTCAATCCCGCAGCTGGGTGGATCTCGACAGTATTATCGTGATCCATCCCGGCTGTGGCGTCTCAGTATACCGCGGCGAGCTGTAGCCCTCTATATACTGTATTTGCTGGCGTATAAGACTACCTTTTATACTTAAGAACATCCCTCGAAAATCGGGGGTCGTCCTGTACACGGGGTATACAATGTATACCTTTAGTTCGTTTGGGCCAAGCTGGCCCAAAACGAACATCCCTAATCTGTCAGCCCGCTGGATGTGTGGTAATACTGTATGTACGGTAGCTTCGTCTACATACAGTATACCGCGCTGAGCCAATCACGGCGAGCGATGTACACAACCTCTGCCAATCCAAGCAGGCTTTGTATTCATTAATAGAATACATCGCTCGCCATGATTGGCTCAGCGCGGTATACTGTATGTAGCCGAAGCTACCGTACATACAGTATTACCGCACATCCATCCATGATGTTTTTAAATGGTGTTGCCTCGGAAGTGGGGTAGTCTTATATGACGAGTATAGCCCAAAACCTATGTTTTAAGTGGAAAATTAGGGGGTCGTCTTATACACCCAGTCGCCTCATACGCCGGCAAATACGGTACTGAGCTTAGGGTGACGGGAGGGCGCTAGTTTGTGTCCTCCCGTTACCCTTAGGAGAACTATGTGGAAAAGCCCTGACCCCATAGTTCTCCTTTAATGAAAGGAGCAGATTTAAAAAGACTGAAAAGGACTCCGGAAGTCACAATAACACGGCAATGCTTTCATTTAGTCATCAGGTTTACAGCTACTTTAAATAAAATGCTATTAATATTGTCAGCGATAATGATGGGTGTGTATGAGAGCGGTTAATTCCGTCTGTTTGTATCATCCGTGGGGAATCTTGGTCCTGACTCTGCGATCACACTACCCTTGCAGACTAGAACAAATGGGAAGCTGTGAGTGGGTGTTTGGCCTCAGGTACATATCATGCAGGTGCTACAAAGTCTCTGGATTTCCCCCGAGTGATGCGTGGGGATTTTCTGTGTCAGTGCTGTGTGGTCTAACCACATCCTGCCAGCATAGGGAAGCTACATAGGCAACAAGGGCGAAAAGGGACATTTTATGCATCTCCCCGGAATGTGGAGGTTCACTTCAGATTTCATTTCGAATAAAGTCAGGATTGTAGTACGGGTATTCTTAGGCATCTAGTTTTTAGACTGGAGTGAGTTTATTTTTATAGGTATATCTCTCTTTTTTTTTTTTTAAAGGCTGCGGTGCGTGCGGACACCCAAAAGTGAACAAAAAAAGTGCATGTGAACGCACACAAACAAGTGCACAAAGGGTGTGTCTAAATGGTCTGTCTCCCAAAGAGACAGGGTCCTATCCTTAAAGGAGAACTATGAGGAGAGTGAAAATCACTCCTCCTCATAGTTGTAGCCGATATGTGACAATGAAACTGTCACACGTCGGCTCAATAGATCGGGAAGTGAGCGAAGACATAGCGTCGCTCACTTCCCGATCTATCCCTGCAGAGAGCCGTGACTGTCACTCACGGCTCCCTGCAGGGATCACCCCCTCCCATGTCCAATCCTCTAGCGCTAACTGGCGGAACAGACTGGGGAGGAGGCGGGTACAGCTAGCTCTGCCTCTAGATAGGCAGAGCCAGCTGTCACTCACGCAGCTGGGCGGATCCAGACAGAATTGTCGGGATCCGTCCCGGCTGCGGCGTCTCTGTATACCGCGAGCTGTAGCTCCCGGTATACTGAGCTTAGGGTGAGGGGAGGACGCTAGTTTGTGTCCTCCCGTTACCCTTAGGAGAACTATGGGGAAAAGCACTGACCCCATAGTTCTCCTTTAAAGGATGGACACCGGCACTCCAAAGCAAGTTCAGTACGTGTTAATTAACGTAATTAGTTGCAAATAGAACTCTTAACAACGTTTCTCACTTGTTTGCCTGAGGAAGGGGATCCTGTGAGACCTAGAATCGTTGTTAAGAGTGTTCTATTTGCAACTAATTACGTTAATTAACACGTACTGAACTTGCTTTGGAGTGCCGGTGTACCTCCTTTACTGATATTTGGTCAGAAGCCACCCGCTGACACCTGCTGCACCCACCCTCCATCTTTAGAGCAGCGGCTCTGAGTGCGATGGGTACCCGGAAAGGGTCCTATCCTTGACCCCCTGGGGTGCAAGGCTTCTGACAGGGGCAAGGCACTCGTGTCCACCTGGCCGAAACCAGGCAGAATCTAACCAACGAGTACTGGATTGGGGGCTCCCCCGAAGAGAGACCCCTGGATTAGGGGAGGAAGGAACCTAATGGCCACACATCCTCCCCCTAGACCTCATGGTAGGTCCAAAGACCCACACCCTCCATCCTGTGGAGTAAAAAAAAAACACACAAATAAGGTGAGGTGCACAGACAAGTGAGAAAAAAATAAAATAAGGGCCAAAGTGCAGGACTATAGCTAGGCCTTGTGGCCCGGTATAACAATGACCCCTGGTCTTAGCCGAGAGGCCTAGCCCAAGAGGCGATGTGCAACAAAAACAAGTAGCTGAAGGAGTCCAAAAATCACCTTATTCAGATCCAGTTTTAATCCAGCTATGTCCTCCTTAATAACTCTTACCCTATTTGCCGGCGTATAAGACAACTTATTATACTTAAAAACATTCCCCGAAAATCGGGAGTCGTCTTATACGCCGGGTATACAATCTAATCTGTCAGCCCGCTGGATGTGCGGTAATAATGTATGTACGGTTTCTTCGGCTACATACAATATACCGCACTGAGCCAATCACGGCGAGCGATGTACACAACCTCTGCCAATCCGAGCAGGCTTTGTATTCATTCATAGAATACATCGCTCGCCGTGATTGGCTCAGCATGGTATTCTGTATGTAGCCAAAGCTACCGTACATACAGTATTACCGCACATCCAGCGTGCTGACAGATTAGTGGGAGGTCACTAGATGAGAAGATACTTTGGGGTGCACAGGAGTCACAGGGTGCATAGGGGTGACATAGGATGCTCTGGGGTGCACTGGAGTCACTAGATGACACAGGATGCTGTGGGGTGGTCTAAAATCATGGGGTGCACTGTGGTCATTAGCGTGGTATACTGTATGTAGCCGAAGCTACCGTACATACAGTATTACCGCACATCCAGCGGGCTGACAAATGTGTATTTAAACATTATTTTTAGGCTATACTTGTCTTATACAACGAGTATGACCCAAAACCTATGTTTTAACTGAAAAAATTAGGGGGTCGCCTTATACGCCGGCAAATACGGTAAATATATTTTAATTAAAGTGCACCTGAAATCAAAAATTGAAGATTTGCTATCGGATGGGGAATGTCTAGAAATGTCAATAGTGCCTAAGCAGTACTTTGAAAAATGTACCTTCACTTGTCCTGAATTCCTCCTAAAAAAATCAGTGCAGTTTCCATGCCTGGGTACTGGAGGTTCTGTAGTCTCATGACTGTATATGTGCAGTGCGAGATCATCTAAGGCACTGCTGCCTCTAGAGAAGACAAGAAATACAGAAGCGCACTACCAAGTAGTGACTAAGCAAGAAAAAATAATAAGGGAATAATGGAATGAGACTTACCAGGGTGTGGCTACTAGCGCGTTGTCAGCGGCGGAGTGTGGATGAATTGGGAGTCCAGGGTTGCTGGTGGTGGTGGGCAGGGTAATGTGGAAATAGTTGGTGCTGGGAAGAATACGATGTCAAAGGGGATCTGGGTCAGACGTTTAGTGAAAACGTTGGACACCCCGGTCCACAATTTTAAGAGCCGCACACCGAGTACCGCAACCGACATTTGTTTACCCTCACCTCAGGGGCAGCGCTGCATTAGAGGACATTTCTCCCAATTTTTTTGGCACTGCTGCCTCTGACTGCTGGTCTCAGGAGATTTGTAGTGAGATTTAGTTATGTTATCACTGTGCTGATGACTGTTCTCCTTCTTTGAAAGGAAGCTGTACCTGAGAATCTGCAATGCCAGCATCTCCCTGCTTCTGCTTCATTCATTTTGTGGATCTGTGCTTCCTCCTGCTTCCTGATCATCACCCCACCAGTCATCAGATCACTAATCATCGGGGGGGTAGGGGCTGCTGCAGACATGAGGAAGTCAAGTCCTTCCTCTGCCAAGATGGCCGCCTCCAAACAGAGACACATTGCAGAACAAGGCATGGTCAGTCAGCAAAAGGGAAAAGATCAGCCGCATGGAGACCTCAGATAATACTGGTAACTAGTCATTTGCCCTCTGACTGACTTTTTTTGCTCAGCTTCCACAGTACAGGTCCTCTTTAATTGCAATCTCCCTTTATTTGAGACTCCTGTGAGCGCCCGCACCGCAGAACAGGGAGGAAAATGGGGCATTATAAGTAGTTATTAAGTAGTTTCACTAATGCATTCTGAGACCCCAATATTGGAGACTTCCCCTCATTTCCTGTTCTGGTGACACCATGTGAGTTGGGATGTGAACAGCATGTGACTGGGACAGGAAGTGGTGGACATTTCTCCAAATGAGCAACAATAACAAACAGGGGCATAACTAGAAATCGCAGGGCCCCATAGCCAAATTTTGTATGGGGCCCTGTGATTTCTAGCTACCGCCCCTTGCAGAGCCCACCTGAGATCCCGAACAGCTCACCTGAGAGTGACCCTGCAGAGCCCACCGTAGACTCTATGGTAGGCTCTGCAGGGTCTCAGGTGGGCTGGTCACACCCCTGCGCACCTCTTACCTGTCAGCCCCGATCCGCTGTCCGCCTCTTCCTCCGGCACAGGGCCCCGCATCCTCTTCCATCACCGGGCCCTGTCTCCCCTTCCATTGCCGGGCCCCGCATCCACTGATGTCGCCGTGCCCCGCCTCCTCTTCCGTCGCCGTGCCCCGCCTCCTCCTCCGCTGCCGACGCCGGGCTCGGCATCCTCCGCCGCAGCTGCTGGCTGTCACTGACACAGCAGCGGCTGTGGGGAGGAACGCCCCGCTGCAAAGATCACTGACAGGTTGTCAGTGATCTAACAGTGACACGTTCCTCCTCACACCTGCCAGTGACAGCCAGCAGCCTGAGATGCCATAGCGACCCAGGCAGCATGCACGGCATCAGGGGGGTGTCCCGGCCGGGCCCCCCTGTGCCCTGGGCCCCATAGCAGGCCGCCTGGGTCGCTATGGCGATCGTTACGCCACTGATAACAATCTAATAGCAGTTCAAACCCTTCTTCACTATATCTAAAGCTTTCCTATAAAGAACGCCATCTTTTATATTAAGCGATATCTTTCATTATGGTAATAACATTTGCGGCGGAGTACTTCTTTATTTAGCATACCAGGACGTGATGCTATGTAGCGTTGGGGAAAGTTGGAATCTCGGGGCCGTGCCTCCGTTTCTCAGCAAAAGTATCAATGAAACACTACAGAGGATGTGATTACAGCGAGACAATACAAGCCTTAAGGTATTCAGTGCACCTGGGGATGCCGAACGCTGGGAGATGAAACCTGGGAACCACATTACCGGGCGGAGGAGACACACCTTCTGTCTGGCTTTCTTGTAACAATTCCCATCGTAATGTATAAAAATAGACATTTCCCCAAACAAGTGGCAATTGTGTAGCACATCGCTGACCCCCTCGGCATGCTGTACACGGTAGTTTAATCTTAGTGACAGTCTCAGGTTTGGTTGTTTGGATTATGGAGCAATCGTCATCAGACCCGGCGCTACCACAAGGCAAGTCAGGCGGCCGCCTGAGGGCGCTGCAGGGTGAGGGCGGAAAAAAACAGGGCATTTTGACAAGTACTTGTACTTGTCAAAATGCCCCGATGTTTGCGTTATGTTTTTTTTTTTCCACTTACCTTCGGTGCGGGAGAGCAGCGGCGAGTTAGCGCTGGTCCGGTGGGAGGAGCTCCAGGTGGGGTCCTAATTATGCTGGCCGGCGACTGCCAGAGGATCCCGACACACGCGGCACCTCAGGCAGTCGCCGGCCAGCTAAATTAGGACCCCACCTGGAGCTCCTCCCACCGGACCAGCGCTGACTCGCCGCTGCTCTCCCGCGCCGAAGGTAAGTGAAAAAAAAAAACCATAGCGCAAACATCGGGGCATTTTGACAAGTACAAGTACTTGTCAAAATGCCCTGTTTTTACAGGGGGTCAGGGAGGGGTCGGGGAGGGGGGCGCAAAAATGCACCTTGCCTGTGTAGGCAAGAATCCTAGCACCGGCCCTGATCGTCATGTAACCTTCAAACATTACGGCACTCCTACCACATGGTCATTCCAATCAATATTACCCCCCCACCCCTCCCCCATACAGTATGATGATACAGATGCCACATTTTACTGTCTTACATCTTACTTAATGGCAATTTACACCAATGTGGAGCCGTTACACCCAATCATGTATTGCAACACACGTAGCTAAGTCTGGTGTATTCTGGTGCCATTCATTTTTAGGACCCATTCCCACTATAGTGTTTATTGCCTTGGTTCTCAACGGGTGGGTCGGGACTCAAAACTGGGTCGTGACCTTATGTGCAGCGGGTCCCTGCATACCTTCCACTTTTGTAGGTGAGAGGCTCCTCAGCTTCCCCCTATCGCAGCGCTGTCAGTTCTCAGGCTGAGCAGACATTCAGAATATGCTGCCCGGTGCCGAGTGTCAGCTTGAGCAGTGATGGGCTGGGGCTATGGCGGCGAGAGGAGCTCCATCCATACGTGCATTGCTTACAGCTCCCTTGTGTGTCCTGTAGAGGTGACTGGACCGGAGTGACGCCACATTCTGGTTCCCGGCACCTCTACAGGACATGCAAGGGAGCTGTAAGCAATGCAAGTATGGATGGAGCTCCATCAAAGCACATCAGCCCACACTGGACCACAGGCTAAGGATCCACTCCAGTTCTTGTACGGTATGGGAGACTCTGTGGATTTTTAAAAACAATTCATTGTTTTTTGGAGTGCATATGTGTGTGAAAATGTCTGAGTGTGCGAGATTGTGTCTGTGGTTGGGTCTGTCAGTGTTTTTGAGGGTCCAATCATACTAGTACAGTGCATTAATGGCACAGTCCTGTACCAAGCAATTGCACCTACCATGCGTTCTGTTGTGAGAGGTGCATTGCATTGCCATTCATTTGAATGGCACCCGAAATGTATCTCCCACCCACAGTTCTATTGTCCGCATCGGTGCCGCAATGCCATGCGTTCCATTGCAGCGCAACTTGAACCCAGGACAAATGTGGGTCCTGAGGTTACCCCGGTTGAGAACCACTGGTTTAGTGCATGCTATCGCACAGCACACTCACAGCGGGGAACTGGGCACTAGGTGTGTTGCGTTGCCATTCATGTGAATGCACTTCCCGATGGCCGTGCTTTGCAGCACAGTCCGATGCACAGTAGCACATTACTGTGCATTGAGGTGAAAGAAGTAGCACATGCACAGCTTCTTTTTTTTTTCACCACACCATAATGCAATGCAAGGTAGTGCAATACCACGTGTTGCGTTGAGCTGCAACGCACGGGTGTTGGGAGGTACATGGGGGTGCCATTTAAATGAATTGCAACACAATGCAACCGGCGCACTGCAGCATGACTTTAGCCCAATGCTATAGTATGAACTGCTTCTTAATGGCACCCCAAGGCAGTGCACTGCAACGCATAGATGTGACCCCCTTCGTGCATTCTGGTGAGCCGTGTTGAATGTAAAGAGTGCATGTCCTTTAAATTATACCTTGGCACAAATGCTGTCGTAATACAACACATGTTACCACACAAATCCTTTTTTTTTTTTTAAAGGAGAACTATGGGGTCAGGGCTTTTCTCCATAGTTCTCCTTAGGGTAACGGGAGGACACAAACTAGCGTCCTCCCGTCACCCTAAGCTCAGTATATATAGAGCTGTAGCTCGCGGTATACTGAGACGCCGCAGCCGGAGCGGATCCTGACATCGATGTCGAGATCCGCCCAGCTGCATGAGTGACAGCTGGCTCCGCCTATCTAGAGGCAGATCCAGCTGTACCCGCCCCCTCCCCCGTCCGTTCCGCCAGTCAGCACTGGCGGATCGGAGCGGGGAGGGGGGAATCCAGCCCCTCCCCCGTGACAGGATCGAGAGGTGAGCGAACACCGGTATGTGTTCCCTCACCTCCCAATCTACTGAGCCGACCTGTGACAGTCTCATTGTCACAGGTCGGCTAGAACTATGAGGTGAGTGGAAAGCACCCCCCCCCCTCATAGTTCTACTTTAAAACAAGCATTGTAAGAACCTAAATTTGACTCGGCCTTTTGCAATTCTCTGTACAGTAGAGCTCACACAGGAGGGAGAAGCAGCACAAAGTGAGTTGTTCTGCGGTGCTTATGTGCTAACAAGGAACATGTTGATAGAAGGAAGGTCTCGTTCACACCTAGGCGTATTGCACATGCGCGTCTGTTGCGCGTTTTTTTTTACTGCGATTCGCGGTAAAAAAGTCGCGTGACCGTCGCGCGTTTCCGAAGGCTACTTGGCTGTATCCCAATGGAAACGCGCAACAAAACGGCCCAAAGTAGTACCTGTACCTTTTTAGGCGTGGGCCGTTTTGTAGCGCGTTAGGGACGGGCAGAAATACGCCAAGGTGGGAAAGAGACCATTGAATACAATGGGATTTATATTTTTGAGCGTTTTGTAGAGCGTTCGCCGAGCGTAGAACGCGCTACAAAACGTTCAGGTGTGAACGAGGGCGAAAGGGCAGAGTGAACAATAGCTGAGCTCATCAGTTTGCTGCTTCTGTTTTCACTGTCCAGTCACAGGCTGGAGGGGAAAAACAAAACCTGGAATTGTTACTTTATTGCAACACAGAAAAAAACATGTCCCCTGCCCCACCAGACAAGGCAGTGCTCTGTGGCAGACTTGTGTAAATCGCAGGACTGGATGGACAGCAAAACAAATCCAGGTAAGTCAGCCCGTGTATATGTTTTTTTTTCTGTGTATTCAGCTGTTTGCCAGTTCAGCTTCAATATAAATACAAAAGCCAGCTTCATCACAACACATGTCATAATATGTTTTAATATATGTCAACATTAAACAACAAGACGGGTCCCAAGATTTGCATGCTGTCACCAGATTGACAATGCCGTGCTTGTCTGTGTCTTAGGAAAGGACAAACAAAACATTTCTATCGGGGAACTCCGTGTTTAGAAAGTGATTCTGCTTGCTGATCCCCAAATCCTTTGTTGGTGGACTTCAAGACTAAACATATTATGAATAAACAAATATGGAGTATATGAAACATTGTACGAGACTTCCACAAACAAACAGAGAATTATACAAATCAAACAACACGGACCATGAACATACAACACCACGGGTCCAGAACACGCCATTGTATGAACATCATCCACCAATTGCAGTCTGGATTCAATGTGTGTCGATGATCGTCTCTCTGCGTCTCCACAGAAAGTTAAAAGAAAGTTCAAGTGTATCTAATCGCAAGAACAAAATGTCACGAATGCTTCTGATACAATTTAGAACTTCAAAGCCGAAATATGTTTCCTTCTCCCCGCTTTACTTTTGACTTCTTGTTTGTTTGGTGTTGTCACTTAGACCCCATTCGCACTGAGCGACATGGATACAGCGAGTTTTTCCGCGCTATTTCGTGCTGAGCGGCTTTGAGCTACATTGCGTGATAATGAGCGACAGTGCACATTCTATCTCGCTACATTGTAAGTTTTTTGGGGCGGGACTTTGTCGCTGCTACATTGGGCTGTAACCAATCAACAGCGATCTTGATGCGACATCATTCTTTCCTTCCATTTTGCAGTACAAAAGTGACCCTTCTGTAGCGCGTTATCGTGCGACAAAGTCGTGCAATATCGACGGTAATGCGCGATTTTGCGCGACACCATAGAGTCTATTGGAGATGAATCCCGCGACATCCGTGGCAAAAAAAGGATCATGTACGAGCGACGAGCTACAGGCGACATTGAGCTGTGAGATGTGAACAGCTCCATTGAAATGCATTGGACGAGCGACATAGAGCGATATCGCGCGCCAATATGTGCGATTTCACGGCAGAAATCGCGCGATAAACCGCTCAGTGTGAACGGGGTCTTAGGGGATTATTCACTAATGAGCCGAAGGATCCAGCCATAGCTTCGTCTGATGCTTCGGCTCGCTTCGGCCGCCTCTAGATTCAGTCGAAACAAAGGGCTGCTGTACGGGCCATTCACAAAAGCCCGTAGAGTAGCCGAAGGCATATGACTGAGCCGAAGTGACAGCTGAAGCGCGGGGAAAGGTCGGCCGAAGCCGTGTGACGATATGCATCAATAAAAGACATTTTGTTTGACACATATTTTTGGTCTGCTGGTGACATCATGTTACTTTATTGATCTGAGGAGCGCCGTCCACAGTCATTTCAGCCCCCAACAAAAGGGGTTTTCCTTTAAAGGAGAACTATGGGGTCAGTGTTTTTCCCCATAGTTCTCCTTAGGGTAACGGGAGGACGCTAGTTTGTGTCCTCCCGTTACCCTAAGCTCAGTATACCGCGAGTTACAGCTCGCGGTATACTGAGACGCCGCAGCCGGAGCGGATCACGACTTAGCTGACGGGATCCGCCCAGCTGCGTGAGTGACAGCTGGCTCTGCCTATCTAGAGGCAGTTCCGCCAGTCAGCGCTGGCAGATCGGAGCGGGGAGAGGGGAATCCAGCCCCTCCCCTGTCACAGCAGAGAGCCGTGACAGGATCGAGAGGCGAGCGAACCCGGTATGTGTTCGCTCACCTCCCGATCTACTGAGCCGACCTGTGACAGTCTCCTTGTCACAGGTCAGCTGGAACTATGAGGTGAGTGAAAAGCACCCCCCCCCCCTCATAGTTCTCCTTTAAGGAGTGCAGTGGGACACCTTTTGGACTTGCATTGTAGTGTAACACACAGCAACCTACTAAAGTGATGCATTTTGCAGAGCACATTGATGATTGATAACACACATAAATGCACCATGATGGTGTGTACGGGTTCCGCAGTACTAGATGACAGTGGTCTCCAGGATGCATAGAGAGAATGAATCTCCATGGAAGGGAAATTCATATCAATAAAATCCGGAACTAAAAGAAGAAAAAAGATTTTGGATTTAGATACATTGTAACATATCAGAAGAGAGATAACAAGTTTCACTCGGGTTCTTAAAGGAGAACTATGAGATGAGTGATTTCCACTCACCTCATAGTTCTAAGCCGACCTGTGACAATGAGACTGTCACAGGTTGGCTCAGTAGATCGGGAAGTGAGCGAACACATACCGGGTTCCCTGACCTCTCGATCCTGTCACGGCTCTCTGCCATGACAGGGGGAGGGGCTGGATTCCCCTCTCCCCGCTCCGATCTGCCAGCGCTGACTGGCGGAACGGACGGGGGAGGGGGCGGGTACAGCTGGCTCTGCCTCTAGATAGGCAGAGCCAGCTGTCACTCACGCAGCTGGGCGGATCCCGTCATCTACGTCGGGATCCGCTCCAGGTGCGGCGTCTCAGTATACCGCGAGCTGTAGCTCGCGGCATACTGAGCTTAGGGTGACGGGAGGACGCTAATTTGTGTCCTCCCGTTACCCTAAGGAGAACTATGGGGAAAAACACTGACCCCATAGTTCTCCTTTAAGCCTACCAAGAACCATTCAAAATCAGCTTTAGGTAGACTTTTCCTTCAAGTGTTTTGTGCACTTTACCTCTTCTTGAACCCTCAATAATTTAGATAATTTAGCCCTCCCCTGTTTCCTTCCGTTTCCCCCATACCCCTTCTGTCTTACTCTCATCTTCTTCTCTTGTTTGCCTGTGGTGCATGTTAGTTGTGCAATGCCTTGGTCGCTTTGTTTATATGCCTACCGGGTGCCTGTTCCTTAGAATTGGCTCGCCTCCGATAGCAGGATGGCGGCCCAAGCTCTGCAAGGTAAAGCACTCCAAACTGCGCCTAGCTCAGGGATTCCACAAGGTGCATACACCATGAGTGCCTTCTATGTTATACGGCTCGGACATACCATATGCTTTGTAAGACCGCGGTTGTTGCGATGTATGTACGCTTTTTGGTTCTGTTGGTGTGTTCATATATTTTGTTTTTGTAAAAACCTCAATAAAAATATATTTCTGAAATTTAGATAATTTAGAAAAAAATGAAATACCCAATTTTCACGTTTTAATTCGGTCCAAAACATCCTGCTTTCTTTGGTTTATATTCTGCACAGCATCATACAGGGAGCTTGTGCTCAGTAGAGTGTGGACAATGGCCATTATTTTATTGTTTTTTTGGTCTGTGCACCGTCACAGACCTGTAAGAAATCCCTGAGGAATCATTTTTAGTGCTTCACACCAGCTAATTCTTCTGTGAAGGATGAGGCAGGGCAGGTTCAGGCTCAAGGCTGCAATTAACAATATCAAATAGGTCCCCCGTGTGTTATTCATATTGTATCTCTTCGTAGCTTCATTCATGTAAACGCAAATATATTTCAAAGTAGCAATTTTGCCATTCCTCTATACTTGGAAAGGACACCGAATATGCTTTTCCTGTCTTCCCATAGAAACTTCTCCACGTCTTCTTCTTCCTCTCCATTACATGGGCCCCTGAGCACTGCGCACAGAGCGGAGCAGACAGGTTCTCTTGAACACGCCCCTTGCTGTTGCTGACCCTTGATGACCCGGAGCGGAGCCGCGTCTTTTGTAATCATGGGAATGTCTTGTTGTGCTTTCGTGCCCCAAACACCTGAAACTGACACAGTGTACTTTGGCCGGCGGCCAGGCTCGGCTGATTATATTTTGTGCCTTCGCACTCTCTTCTTTTTCTATAATGAAGGCCATAAAAGCCTCAGGAATCCAGTGTTTGTTTTAATTAGTGACAATCATTTGGTATGCGTTAATATGCCGTTGCCACAGCAGCCCGGAGGACAGTAATCAAGTCAATGTCGCAACAAAACATGGCACAGAGAACGCCTGGCGCACCGGTTTTCAACTCATAGCAGTCCTGAGAGCGGCCGGCAGGGGCTAAAAAAAAGTGCACATTTACCATTGTGGAAGACAGGGAGCTGCCAAAGAGGTATCTGCATCTTTATAGGTTCTGGTTATAGCGTATGTTCAAAATGTGATGTTGAGTTCTGCCCATTAAAGAAAATCAGTCACTAATGGGGAATCTGAGTCTGTTATAACAGTGCTGCCTGACCACTTAGGGAGAGCTGTGTGTGCTTTTATTTACCTGTATTCTCTCCCCGTCAGAGTAGAAGTGGAGCACAGCTGTTAACAGTCTGTCCTGTCTCCTGAGCTCCTTATCTGTCCAGGCTGCTGGAGGAAGGTAAACATATCAATCGGCAAAGTTGTCACTTTTACTTCATGCATTTCTGACCGTCCCTTTGTTATATGACAATTTTTTTTTTTTTAATGTCCATTATCAGCATTGAGCTCAGGCAGGAGACAGGATAGCCTCTGTGGGGGGTCATAAAGCTTGACACTCAGCCTGACATGTCTGCTCTGACAGGGAGAGAATACAAGTAAATAGAAAATCTCATCTAGGTAAGGCCACAGTATTATCATAGGGCAGACTCAGATCTTTAGAGAGTCCCATTGGCTCTACTAAAGTTTTTTTTTTCACCTTTGGGGCAAATCATGCCACCAGGTGACACCTCAGTGGGAGGTCATCGTGCATGCGCGCAACCCTAAGTCAGCACGCACACGTAATGACGTCATGGGCGGTTATCTGCTGGCGCCAATCTTGGTAGTGGACGCCGGCAAAGAGAGGAGTGGATGTTCTCCCAGCGGGATAAGGTATGCCGATGGTTCTCCACCTCTCTTGTGCAACTGTCAGGCTCTCTGTCCATGACCCAGTGCCCGACTTTACAGAGGAGGTGACACCAAAATGGCTGTTGGTTATCTTGGTGACACCCCCCTCTGATGGTGTCACCTGGTGCGGAAAACAAACTCCCCCCCCCCGTACCCACCTTGTGACGCCAATGCATGACTGTATCCATCAGTCTTGCAATGCGTCATGCGACTTATGGTTCCATCACAGCCTGGACTGCTGAGGTTGAACACCAACCCCCCCCCC
>NW_017306662.1:373509-374068 GCF_000935625.1 Nanorana parkeri
CCCCCCCCCCCCCCCATTTAAAGCACAGACATTTAGCGGATAAGTTACAAGTGTGATTGGCTGTTTTATCCAACACGAAAACTTCCTTCCCCCTCTTATCATATTTCGGGAGCAATGAGCACTGATACAGCCTGGACGGAGGCCAACTGGAACCCGTCCGAACATCTTGTTTAACACACCAGACAGGTAGACTCGGGACATCTGCGGTGACTACACCAACACGGCCTCTTTCACGGTGTTAGTGACGGTGCTGCCGGAGATCACATGGCTGACGCTGCCCATGAATGAAAACAATTGTATTGTGTCCTCTAAGCCCCGGCAGGATATCCGGTAAAGTGATCTGCTGTAAGCCTCATAATCAATTCACAAAGTGCGCACTCCTTCACAGATATCAGCTCGGAGACCTCCCAGATACCAGATCCGCTCACAAGCCGTGCCAAGGAGCTGCAGAAGGCTGAATGTACGGCACGGGGGCACAGAGACCATGAGAAAATACTGCTGTCTGACACATAGATTGTGCAGAAATTTAATCTGCTTATATTTTGCCTTCCCTGCTTCC
>NW_017306662.1:374185-382974 GCF_000935625.1 Nanorana parkeri
CCCCCCTCCCCTTCCCCACTCCTCATCAGCATGCAAATTACATTTTTAAATAAAATCTTTTTGTTTTCATTGCATACCTTATTTTATAATTGTTTTATACCGAGAGATATAATACCAGGGTCACTGTGCTTGCAGGCAGATCATGGCTGGTCGGAAGGGCCGGCAGGATGCTGTACATAGCTTCCTGAAAACATCACAGCATACTAAGATAGAAGGGTGGACCTGGTAGCACTGGCAGTCAAGCTAAGGGTGCTCAGGCAATGGCAGAAGAAGATATAAGTGTAGGGACCTTGCTCTGTGCAGTTGTGCCCCTCATTGATATTTGGTTTGTTGATTGCTAGCCTGCAGGCCACCTGAGCTGGTATCTACCTTTTAGGGCTCTGCAGGTCTTCTCTAAGCCCGATGGGTTGATTGCTCCAGCCTGTTCCCGGTAGGAGGTTCCACCAGATAGCTTGGGATGGCTAACCTGTGAGACTATGAATAATTAACTGACCCAGCCAGTCCCTAAGGAAGCTGCAATCAGAGGTACGGTTTGGGAAGATTATAAATGCTTGGGAGCACCTTTCCAGATCTCTCTTTCCCCCGGGGTCTTCGGTCTAGTTTGTGAAGACTGTTGTTTGGGGCCTGTGCTGAGGGTCTAAGAATCCAAGATGGAGCTGGAGCGGGTACCCGAAGGGAACAGGGCTGAAGAGACAGAACAGTTTCGCAGAGGAGCTGGGTAGAGGCTGCCATCTTGACATTGTAAGAATGATCCCTTGCCCATAGAGGTATTTTGTCTGCATGCAAGGAACATAAACCAGATAATATTGAGCATGAAAACACTGTGAATGCTCTCATAGGGTTGCAGATCCATGTAGAGCAGGGGTGGAAACATTCATATTGAATTAAGGAGCCAGTCTGTCTAATCCAGGATCCAGAAGGATTATTTTAGGACCCCACTCCATTGGCAACAACTAGAGAGAACCTCAAAAAGTTGGTGCCAGCTGTAATTTTTAAGGAGCATTGGCGACCTGACTCTTGCGAATTGTGCAGTCCTGATTTAGAGGTTGCATTTATAGGACCAGTTCCTATTTTTAGAGTATCTGTCCTCCTATTTTGTGCTTTTGCGGGTATCCTGCACCCCTAAACCCTCTCTTGCATTCTTGAGTTCAGCACTAAAAGATGAAAAGACAAAGAAATTGGTGTTTAATCGTTGCTACTGATGTGTCTTGTCTTGGGCTGGTTACCAATGGGAATGGCAGGAGAATCCAGTGGCTCCTAAGTGGGTAAGTTCTACAGAAGCAGCCTATGGAGCAGCTTTTGGTCCCTCTGTTCCAAAATTCTTTTGGAAATCCAAACTTTCAAAAATAACACTAAAAATTGGTATTTAGCTCGGGGCATCTGAATTCATAACATTAGATCCGCATCTAACCTCGTCTGAATTCCAGGATCAGGACCCATGGCACTCTAAAGCAGGCAAGTGAGAACACTGACCTGTAAATCAATTAGGAATGTTGGGTCTGGATCAAGCATGACACACTCTCTGAGCAGCGCCCTCCAGACACTGTAGGAGGAGTCTCTGGAGTCATACGCCAAGGCTGGCAAACAAAAAGTGCCAACAACACAACTTGGCAATGAAGGACAAACGTTGCTCACAAAATTTCCATCTTCACAAAAGCTTGTATCCAAGATCAAGTAGGTCGAGTACCTCCTACCAGGCAACAATGCCAACCGCAGATCTGCCAGCTGGATTGGCATTTGTTCCTGGGTGACGTAGCAGGCCCAATAACTGCGTGTCGTCATGTGTGCATTCCAAGAGGGTGACACACGGCCTCAGGGATATGCCTCTTCCACAACCCTTCATACCCTGCAATTAAAAATATACATTGCGACCTTCCCATGCGAGATCATAGCTGTGAAACTGGGCAGACAACTGAAACTGCACAAAAGAACGGCTTCCATTAGAAGCATCATTTAGAAACATTAGAATCACGGCAGCCCTTTTGTTAGGTCCGAGGTGTGGGCCCGATGTGATGAGGAGGACCTCCCTTGCAACCCCGTCTGATGACCACTGGGGTGAAGACAGTGTGCTCAGGCAGGGGGTGCACGGGTGCCGGATCACGGTTTCCAGGTATCTGCAGAAGATGGTAGTGAAGCAGAGTAGGCAGCCGTGCAGAGGTAGTGAAGACAAGCCGGGTCGATATTAGGCGGACAGCGAAGTACCAGACAGGATCCAGAGAATAGTCGAGGGACAAGCCGGGTCGGTATTAGAAGTACAGAGGGATAATCCAAAGGGAACGTCAAGAAGGAAGCCAGGTAGTCAGGTAGTCAGGTAGTCAGGAACACAGGAGCAGATCACAGATGACTGGTGCTGACTAGCAATCACTCAGCAATGAATCCCAGTCCTGTGGGGCTTTAAATAGGCTGAGACGTCACCCGCGCAGCGTCATGGCATCACGCCGTGCGGGGCGGACCCCGCCGGGTCACAGGGCACCTGCGCCTGCGCGGCCTAGCAGCGCCGACGGAACGCCCCCTCTGTGCATGTCGCCTCACAGTGGCCTGGATCGGGACACGGCATGTCCCGCGGGACGGCACCCGACACGGCTAACGAGCCACCCGGACCGGAACCTGACCTGCCCGGACCGGGACCCGACACCTTTCCCAGTGTTAACAAAAAAAGGTGAAATTAAAATTTAAGGAGTGGTCAAGGAGATCTAGCAAAACATACAGTATATAATTTCAATTTTTATAGCATGCATGTTAAGTAATGTGTAAGTCTTACACTTCCAGGTATTTAATACTTCTCATACAAACCACAGTACTTACCCTGACAATGCCTTCATCTTCTTTTCTTTCCAGAAGGACGCCACCATCTTTGTTCAGGCTTCATCCAGGGTCACCCTCTACTTCCTGGCTCAGAAATGTCCGACACAGATCAGCCCCTGCTGCAGCTTCTCCTGGATACAAAGTTACAATGTTGCAGTCTGAGGCTAGCTTCACACCTAGGTGATTTATATTATATTTATATGATATCCCACAAAACAGAGATTTGCATTCAAGTCTATGGAAGCTCTTCGCATCTTTGCGATTTGTCGTGCGGTAGAAATCGCTTGTTGCACAAAAAGGTGAAGGAGCGATTTTCGGGCAGTTGTCGCGCGGTTTGGGTTCCATAGACATCTCTCTGCATTGAAAACCGCGCCACAACCGCGCGGTTTTCAAAGCAAAATCATGCGAACAGAAACGTGCAACACCCGCACGAAAACAGCTCCTCAGCTCAGTCGCTTAGGTGTGAACCTAGCCTAAGGGAAATGCTTCCTCCTGCTTGCCGCAGACTGATGACATCATCTCGGCCTAGGCAAAGTCACTGAACTGGAGCTTAAGGATGGCTTTTGACAAAAGGTGGAGCTTTTCTGAAAATGTCAACTGTTGCCGTTTATGGCAGGATTAAAGGCCGTGACACACTGCACGCGAAGCAGCGCGGAACGGGGGCACGCTGCCTTTGCGAGCAGTGTGTCATGTAATTTTCTGCTCAGCTTGCGAGAGCTCGCGGAGCTGAGCGTGCCGAGATGAACAATTTCTACTTCAGCCAATCGGCTCAGGCTTCGCGTGCAGTGTGTCACGGCCTTTAGTCATGCCGACTTATAAAATGACCGAAAGCTTGACTTTATATAGTCCTAAACCTCAGCTAGTTACTTTGACGTGCCCCACAATGCCATCCCAATATCGCCATCCTAATATCCAACAGTTACCTTCTCAATGGTGACTGAATCCTTAGTGGAATAACGGGGGAAAAGCTCCAATTCAGAACTGAGATCCCATGTAAGGAAAGATGACCATATACCTTGGGAAAATCCCACCAAAACCTTTCATTTTTTAATTTTTAGCTATGAGTGTATCACCCCCACCCCCACCCTCCTCCACTTCGTGGCTATAACAGCCTGGGTTCTGATTGTAGGAATATATGTGTACATTCGTGAGGTCAGGTACTGATGTTAGATGAGAAGACCTGGCTTGCGGTGAATGTGACAATTCATCTCAAAGGTGTCCAGTAGGGTTGAGGTCAGGGCTCTGTATAGGATACTCGAGTTCCTCCAGCAAACTGGTCACCCCATGTCTTTATGGAGCTGGCTTTGCACGCAGGGGACAGTCATGGTGGAACAGAAAAGGGTCTTCACCAAACTGTGGGCAGGGGAAGGTTGGAAGAGCACACTTTTCCCTGGCTCCTGTACCCCATGATCCCTGTCCTGGTTCCGATATCCATTTACAACCTCTGCCTGCTTCTTGGTGATCCTTGTTATCTGCCAGCCCTGACCTTTTGCCTGTTTGACCACAACCGTGGCTGCTGATATTGTAGAGTGCTTCCCTTCTGTCTGCTATCAGCTGTTACCATTCCAGGTCAAAACCAGGGAGCCCTCCGCAGCAAAGCCCATCATCCCTTGGGGGTGGTAGGGTTGCTCTGGTGAACATCAAGCAGTTCCTTAGAACCCATGCCTCAGCCCTCTTCAGGGCCAACATTCACCTAGCGAGGGTCCACTACCTCCATGACAATATATTTCATTGTGGGGCCTCCTATTAATGTTTTAGGAACCACATAGTACCGAAGTGTTAAGGTCTTTCCTAATCAACCGTTCGGTGTCTGCAACCCCCCTCTGTCAATCAGTGCACTGGCCTCCATCCTCTGTCCCCCTCTGTCAATCAGTGTACTGGCTTCCACTCGCCCAAAGGATAAAATTCAAAATATTAACAATCCCTTACAAATCCATCCACAACTCTGCCCCCGGCTACATCTCCAACCGTGTCTGAAAGTATAACCCTGACCGTCCCCTCCGCTCCTCCCAAGACCTCCTGCTTTCCAGCTCCCTCGTCAACTCCTCCCATGCTCGCCTCCAGGACTTCTGTAGAGTGTCTCACATCCTCTTGAACTCTTTACCCCCAACCTGTCCGTCTGTCGCCCACCTTGACTGTCTTTAGGCGAACCCTTAAGACTCATCTCTTCAAGGAAGCTGATCCCACCTCAACCTAACCGCTCAACCATCACGTTCTCAAACAATTCATCCCCCACACAGCTACCTCCTCATATATCACTGGCCCCTCCCCTTTTAGACTGTAAGCCCTCAGGGGCAGGGCCCTCCTTACCATCTTGTCTTGAATTGTATTGTGATTGTAATGTCTTCCTTATATTGTACAGCGCTGCGCAAACTGTTGGCGCTCTATAAATCCTGTATAATAATAATACAGTTCTATGAACACTGAGACCCGTTGGAATATTAGAACCAGCTTTGTGTTGGGTTCCTTTTGCCGAGTCCTGGAGAAAATGTTGAATGTTGCAGTGACTTGCCCTTTCCGATTCTACATCTTCCCGGTTGGCTATAAATTGAGCGCTTACCGTTTTGTCTTTTTAAGCTGCGCTGACTCAGTCCTCATGTAGCTGAGTGGTACTCTGACCCGTTCTGATTGATAACAGGTTACACATTTTGCTCACATCGCGCAGGCCAAGTGAGGATTATATGGGCTTAGCGCCCGCGGGTATGGCCGGCTTTTGTTCCCGCTTCTTAGTTGTTCTTAGCTTTCAGTTCCTTTTAGGCCATCACTTAGCACAAAGCAATTACAGCGCTGCCATAACACGAGTGGAACCGCTCAGGAAATGTGCCGCAGTCTCTGATACCTTTCAAAGCTCTCGCTGAGAGGCAGCAGTAGAATAAAAGAGAGAGTGCGGTTCAATGACAATGGGGCGAAGAATAGGAAAGCGCTAGTTTTATCAGCCAATCATATTCCAGCTTTCTTTTTTTAAAGTGATGTCAGATACTGTCAGAAACCCCTGTTCTGTGTGCCTCTCTGAAACTAGTTTCACTTTAATCTGAGGAGCTTGAATTTAGAGCGAGCCGCATTCCCCTTATTGGTGTCTTTGAGGGTGGAATGGCAGTAGACTTTTGGGGCACGGCTTTGCCAAAAGTCACGGAAGTCAACCCCCCAGAGACGCAAAGGTAACGGCAGGCACCCTTATTATTATTATTATTATTATACAGAATTTATATATCGCGAACAGTTTGTACTTTACAAATTGGAAAGGAGACAATTACAATACAATTTCAATACAGCAGGGTTCGGAGGGTTCAGAGGGCCCTGCTCATGAGATCACGGGACAGTACAAAGGTATCTTTTTTTTTATTGGAGCACATGAAAAATCATACAATGCGGGATTACAGTATATATAATTACTTATGGATCATTCGATTAGTCTTGATCCTTAGAACTTGATCACATCACCCTAATGTTCCCTGCAGTTCCCGGGTGAGATGGTGCAGCACAGGCCCATATGGTGGTCGCTTGTGGCATATGTGTGTGTGGGCGGGGGATGGATCACGCCATACTCTTCAATGTTTTTTTGCATCATCTGGTAAATGTATGTACAGTATGCATATTGGTGATGTATACTCAACTGTAACTTTGTATCCCCATAGATAATATACACCGAGTGGCCGGATTATTATATACACCGAGTGGCCGGATTATTATGGCCACCTGACGTTTGTTGGCTAATTAGCTATAATTTGGCGCTGAAGTTGCTAGGGGGCCGGACCATTATAAATAGGGAAGCGGGTTGGTTACCACGACAGTAGAAGTGATTGGGAAGATTCGGGGAAACAACGCGATGTAACAGCCTTGGAACGCGGGATGATTGTTGGCGCTCGGAGCCATGGAGCGAGTATCAGCAAAACAGCAGAATCCGTTACATGTTCAGGAGCAGCTCATTGTTAAAGTGTTTAAAGACCGGACTGTCAGCCGAAAATCTGGGTCTGAACGTGCGAATTGTGGCTGTCAGCGACTAGTCAATGTTAGGGCAGAACGGGGGAGGGGCAAGACTGGTACAAGACAACAGAAGGGCAACAGCGCCGTGTCAGATTCCTCGCATCACCTTTCATCATCTCATGGAGTCACCAGACGGCCTAACCAAGTACTGATGGGGGGGGGGTCATAATAATCTGGCCACTCGGTGTATATATTGCACAACTTGTCTGAGGAAGCAGACCACTCCTGAGAAACGCGTCACGCTACTGCGCCAATATCTTCCCTTCTATTGAAATCCCTCTTTGGAGCACTCAGCAAGCTCATGGTCATTTGACCGGCATGCTATGTTGAAAGACATATTTTTTATTCACTATATCCTCATGAACTAAGGGGATAGGCGCAGGTTATTTGTGCACACAGATGCACTTTGTTCAACCTAACGATCCCTGATTACATTGTGGACTTTTATGGAATGTAAATCATCTTTTATTGTTGTCTCTTTTTCTTTTATATTAATAAATACAATTTGGATGTTATATTGAAGCTGTAACCTACAATATTCAAATTTAAGGAGCTACAGACACCTAATAAACCCAAATTCTGTATGACCCGTGGGTTTAAGTATGGCCTCGCCTTTTAAACTGCCAAACCGGTTCACTTTACAGATGAGCTCCACCAAAAATGATCTTTTAATTCACCTAGTGGCTGGCAAGCCATTTCATGTACAAATCCTAATCCAATGATGAAGAATCCAATCTGGGAGATAGTGAAGACGAAATCACGCAGCCTCTGAGCCACATTGTTACATACAGGCCCGGATTCCCCACAAGGCCACTGCCTCGGGGCGGCAGGGAGCAGAGGGGCGGCAGGCGCTGGGCGGTAAGTTGCTTTCTACTTTTAGTCCTTCTTTGGGAAGGTAGGACTAAATGTAGTGTGAGGAAGCCATTTGTAAAATGTGTGCAGCCTGTCTGTCCTCCCCTCCTCCAAACCCAAAAATAAACAATAATAAGATTAAAAAAATAAGAAAAAATGTAACAAAAGTAAATAATTAGCTAAAAATTTAAAAACAGTAAATAAATAAAAATAAAACAGTAAAAAAAAAATAAAGAAACAATAAAAAGGAGGCACACACGAAGTGACCTATCTTCAATCATCACTTCCCCTATATACTGTAAACCCAGCATGGGCACTGCCAAATTGCTGGATTATCTTCAGTCCCTCCTTGTTCCTGTGCTGTTGTGTTATCTTGTTGGACTTGTTGTGACCCGGAACCATTGCGACTACTCTTGCCTGCTCCCTGCCCTTGACCTCGGATTCGGATCTTGACCATTCTTCTGCTTTGCCCTCTCGTACCTTATTGCCCGATCGGAACTGACCCCGGCTCGGATCTTGGATTTAGACTTGCGCGGTGCTCCTCACCACTGGCACTCGTGCCACTCGGTGTCCGCCAGGTCTCTGTAGGCTTCCCCAGAGGCCTCAAGACCCGAGGTGCAAGGGAGGCCTCCTCACTACTACTCACTTCAGGTACGTGACAACCGCTCAACCATCACGTCTCAGACAAATTCATCCCCACACAGCTCCCTCCTCATGTATCACTGGCCCCTCCCCTTTTAGACTGTAACCCCTCAGGGGCGGGGCCCTCCTTACCATCTTGTCTTGAATTGTATTGTGATTGTAACGTCTTCCTCATATTGTAAAGCGCTGCGCAAACTGTTGCCGCCATATAAATCCTCTATAATAACAATAATAATAAACTCTCTGAAAACACGCGCTAAAGTGCTAAACGTCTTTGGAACTTCCTGCGACGTGGAATGCTGGGCGTACCATTCATTTTTTGTTTTGTTTCAGCTAATACCTCACATATTGCACGTTACATTCCCATCTTCAAGAAAAACAAGCAGAATGACACTTCAGAAGCATTAGGACATGTTTTGGAAGCAGCGGGGGTCATCACTCAAGGCAGCATTAAGGAGAACCTAACAGCTAGAGCAAAGCGGCTTGTCAAATGCTTGACTTCTCCG
>NW_017306662.1:383083-397122 GCF_000935625.1 Nanorana parkeri
AGCCGACCGTTATCGCTGGGTGGGAAGTCATCGGATTTGTCACTTTAGAGATATTTGCCTCGGTGGTAGGGAAACCTCACCAGGTCAGAACTCTGCGTGAGCAAAACGGTTAATCCCTCCGTTGTGATTTTGTAAGTGAGCTTACGTCCTAAAAAAAACAAGTCGTCGGGATTTTACATTTAACCTTTTCGTCGAGCGAGCTGAATTTAATTTTACAGCCGAACTCCCATGCTAACCGCCTGAGGCAGCCTAAAGCAGGGGTGCCCACAATTTATGTGTTAAGATCTACTAATCAAATGACGAGCTACATGAGATCTACCAACGGAAAAAAAAAATCCCTCGCTCTCTCTCTCCTGGCTGTCTCTCCTTGCTCTCCCCTGGCTGTCATTTCTTGTTTTTTCTCCTGGCTGTCTCTCCAAGCTCTCTCTTTCCTGGCTGTCTCTCCTTGCTCTCCCCTGGCTGTCTCTCCTCGCTCTCTCTCCCCTGGCTGTCTTTCCTCTCCCCTGGCTGTCTCTACTCGCTCTCTCTCCCCTGGCTGTCATTCCTTGTTTTTTCTCCTGGCTGTCTCTCCTAGCTCTCTCTTTTTTGGCTGTCTCTCCTTGATCTCCCCTGGCTGTCTCTCCTCGCTCTCTCTCCCCTGGCTGTCTTTCCTCTCTCTACTGTCTGTCTCTCCTCGCTCTTTCTCTCCTGGCTGTCTCTCCTTGCTCTCTCTTTCCTGTCTCTCCCCACTCTCTCTCCTCTCTCACCTTGCTGTATTTTGCTGTGTAAACTAATATTCATTGATGTAATACATGGTACTTCAACCACCAGAAAGGTGTCGGGGAGCTCGGCTCAGCACACTCGGGCTGATAGGTAATCATGTGTGCACAGCAAAATAAATATATCAAAATGGAATAAAAAGGGCCGCCATTCCCCCTCTTCCTGATCTACCAGCATCAGCTTTGAGAGCTACGATCACCATCTACCTAATGGGCGCCCCTGACCTAAAAACACATAGGTGCCTATGGCGCCTAATAATAGGCGGTTGCCTATTATTTGCCAAAAGGATTTATAATGCTGTCTGGCCACTTTTGTGGCTCATGTACCTTTGCCAGAAAGTACAGGCAGGAAGGTGACACCATTTTCTCTGTGAGGGTTAAGGAATGCAGGAGTGTCACCTCCCTGCCCCCAACCTGCTGATTGGTCACATTGATAAGACCCCACAATCTATAACATGTATTTCTCCTTTCCGCCTGAATCCCGGACATTCCATAAAAAGCCAACAACAAGACTCGTGAAAAGTATGACATTGTTTTCCAAGCACTTTGGTGGAGCAGATTGGAGCGGCACCTCAATAAATTACCCCTAAAGACCGTTTTATGTACAACCACAGAGGGAATTATCGGGGCCCTATCTTATTCCTTTTGACGACATTTTTAAACGCGAAGCCGGAGAAAAAAAAATGCGTTTTTGGTTATTCGGGAAGTGATTGATGTTCGCCGGTGTCAGGAGGGTAGAGGAGCTTACAAGGGCAGCAACAGAGAGACCTAATGAAGGTTTAATCTTCAAGGGAAATGCACCCCCAGGACTGTAAATCTGAAGGCATTGACCTAAATGTGAACGTCAAAAAGCAGACTCCGTAAGTGGCAGAGAACTTACAGGGGAGACGGATTTAGGGGACGCGGGTTCAGGTCTGGAAATCCAGAGTCCACAGACGTGAGAAGCTCTTTATTTGAAGTTTTCTCCCTTTCTTTAGTTCTCTCAGTCAGACCGCTCGGCCATGGACACCTTAGATTGCACAAAATAATATAAAATAATATAATATATTACAATATAATATAATACAATACAATAGAAAATAAAATACAATATAATAGAATATAAGATAATACTGTGTACAGAGACCTACCCATACTTGCAGAGAATGACCTACTTCTGCCACTGTCTTTGTGCTACTGTCTGCCTCCTGTCTGGCACCCACTCCAAGCTCCGTTTTGGACCACGGGCCCACAGATGAGTCACTCTGCTGCAAGCCTGATTTCAATCTGACCTCCGGCCTCCCCTTCAGTCTTGCACAGTTGTACCGGCTCCTCTCCTCTTCCTCTGATATCACTGCACACTGGGAGCTTCTCACAATGTGCATTAGAAGCTGCAGCAAGTCAGATAGAGCCCGCCTCATTTGCTGGCTGGAAGATGTCTAGTATTATCTAGCCCCTCCCTCCCCAGCCTGGCCCGCCCCTTTCTTTCATTGGATACCAATTCTTTCAATCATGGAGGCTCAGCATCACATGTGAGTATTGTCTTGGGTAGTCTGCATGCAAAGGCAGCCTTCCCAGGAAAGCCCACTCCTCCAGGCTGACACCCACCCATCCAGGCATTTTCATATTTGCATAACTCCACCCAAGAGCCGACCTGCTGCTTGCATCAGTTCTGAGTGCTCTTGAGAGGGGAACAGAGGCCCCTCCCATCAGCCATGATTTGCCGGTATTGCATAAATATGCACAGATTCCCAGTGATGACTTCACTGGATTTATAATGTATGACATGTCATGAAAATGGAAAAGGTTTATTTCAAAATTGTATTAGCATGTTGAGGACGAAGAGAGGCGGAGACCAGGGGAGGCAAAATATAAGCAGAATAGGCTTCATCTTATTAGCATGTGGCAATGGGTAGTGGCCTGCGTGCACTCTGTGGTCCCCTCCGGGTCCCCTCCTCTCTCTCCTGATACTGTCGGGCGTTCGGTCCATGACTTTTCAGAGGGGGGTGACGCCAAAATGACTGTCAGTCATTTTGGTGTCACCCCTCCAATGGTGTCACCCGGGTGCGGGCCGCACCCCTCTTGTGACGCCAACAGTGGCGTAACAATCGCCATCGCCCTGGGTCGCTATGGCATGTGGGGGTGCTGGCTGTCACAGACACAGCTCAGCAGCGGCCACGGCGCATTTCCCCTCAACTCTTTAAAAGTTGCACTACCCAGGGCTGACCTCCTCTCGCTGGCTGGCCTCAGCATATAAAACAGATTATAAAAGCTATACGCACCTTTCTCTAATTTCAGGGGTCAGGCGGAAACCTACATTTAAGAAAGATCGGGTTGCCCACATACAGCGTCTCCATTAGTTGCCTGGTGACAGCTAATGGAATAGGCTTCTCAGACCTGCCAACATGCTATCTGGTTACCATTCTACCAGGAAAATCCATATTTAATTGTTAAGTACGGCTGTGTTTTAATGCCTTTCGAGCTCAGCCACCGAGCTGCGCGGAGATGATGGCTTAACAAAAATGACATTTGCTGCGGTTTCTCAACCAGAACGCAAGAACACAAGTGGCCCGGAGCTGGTGTGCATTGAGTTAACCCAGGAGCCATTAGCACTGTGACCACTAGGGGGCTCCGGTCAGATCTTCTGCTGATTACATGGTGGCAGCTCGTTACTTTGTCACATGGAACACATACAGGACATGTTCAGTCCAAGGATTTCAGAACCCGAATCAGTGGCGGAGCTAAGGAACAAAGGGCCCTGGTGCAAACACAGCGCTCTCCTTTCGCAGCGCTCGGCCGGCTGTCACTTTCTCTCCTCCCCGCTGGGACACAGAACAGCGTCCAGCGATGAGAAAAGAAAGCAGGGATGTGCCGCTGTTTCGGCAGAAAGATTGCACTTTCGGCATTATGCCAAAAGTGCAATTTCCGGCCAATATGTTTTGGCGGCCGATATATCGGTAAATTTTGGATGTTCTGTCCCTTTAAACTAAACCTGCACAGAAGTGGTGGCCAGCTTTATATGGGGGCCTGAAGTACTGGCCCTGACATCACCAGAGGGGCCACACATAGGATTCAGTTCATTAATGTAACGCAACAGAACACTGTCAGAGACTGCAGACATAATACAGGAGATGGTCAGAGACTTTCAGACACAGTGGCGTCACATGGGGGGTGCGGCCCGCACCCGGGTGCCACCATTGGAGGGGTGACACCAAAATGACTGGCAGTCATATTTTGGTGTCACCCCCTATGAAAAGTCCATGACCGAGTGCCCGGCAGTGTCAGGAAAGAGGAGGGGACCCGGCAGCATACCCCACCAAGATGGCCGCTGGCAGGCGTCAATAAGATGACCACGCATGCGCGATGACGTCACGGCGGGGTGCCACCCCATCTCCGCTTTTGGGTTGACACCCGGCCCCGGGAGACACACTACAGGAGATGGTCAGAGAGTGCAAAGGCCACGGAATGGAGATAGATGTAGGCTGCCATTTCTGACCCCTGCTTCTGAAAATGCTACTTGCCTGGCTATCATTCTTTCACAGGCATTTACCTGGACGCTGTACATAGTGCTGTGACTCTCTAAGTGACCTGCTTGCTCTGGGCCAGTATCACAGCCAGAGAGTCAGGCACAGAGCATTCAGGAGCACTTTGCACGGTGGTGTGAGGAGTGTCAGAGCCGGGAATAGCTCAGTATTATGCAGACACTTTCCAGGGCTGGGAAGGGGGGGGGAGTTTGGCCGGGCAATCATAATGATTCACTGAGCTCGTTCTCCCTCCCTCACCCGGGGACACGGGATGGCACTGTGTAGCACTGTGTAGCACAAGACGTGTCATAACCCATACACATCAATGCAGCTGTGTGTTCCTCAATACATCCTAACATTTATTTTAGGTACCTGAATATGACCTGGAAGCAGCCTCTCCTGTACAGCAGAGCCCAGACTGAGAGAGGTTGCTAACCGGCTGTGCTGCAGTTCTTATGTGCTAACCAGGAGCATGCTGATAGGATAGGAGAAGAGAGCAGACTGGCATAAAGAGGAGCTCATCAGTCTTCTCCTTTAGTTGCCTAACTGCAGCAGAGACAAATCAGAGAGCAGAGCTATTTAAATCTCAGGACTGGATGGACAGAAATTCAAATCTTTGATGCACCCAGCAGAAGTCTCGTCACTTTTAGATGTTCACGCAAGGGAGGATTCTACAGGTAAATAACATGAATTCAATATATGAAATGCTCATATTATGGGAAGATTCATTGTTGAACGATGTGATGACAGGGTCTCTTTAAAATAACCTCCATCGGCCAGAGCAAAGCGATGAAAACCCCAATGAAAGCTTTAAGTCTACCTGGTGGGAGTCACAGGGATCGGCCAAAATTCGTACAGTGTGCGGCCCTTCAGGAGCCAAGCTCGCTCCCGGGACGGACTACAACCTCAGCAGTGGCGTCACAAGGGGGGTGCGGCTCGCACCCGGGTGACACCATTGGAGGGGTGGCACCAAAATGACTCACAGTCATTTTGGTATCACCCCCCTCTGAAAAGTCGGTCAATCGGTCATGGACCGAACGCCCGACAGTATCAGGAGAGAGGAGGGGACCCGGCGGCATGCCTCATCCTGCCGGGTGAACGTCCTCTGCCTGATTGATGCCTGCCGGCGTCCATCTTGGTGATGGACGCCAGCAGGCATCAATCAGATGGTCGCACATGCGCCATGACGTTATTGTGCAAGCGCGAGGTGACGTCACGCACACACGCGATGACAACAAGGCGGGGTGTCACCCGGTCTAGGGACGCCCCTGAACCTCAGGCTTAGTTTACTGATTTGTATTGAGATTGTAGTCCATCCCGGGGGGGAGATTCTATTTCATTCCGGAGTTTTGTGTCACTCTAAAATACTTTGATTCTTTTTTTTTGCAACATTCTCACCCCCAGACCGCCGGCTGCGCGTTTCCCGTTACCCGCGGACCACTGACGGTAAATTCCCTCACGGTCTGTTCTTATAGAAACAGAATTAGATATTTCCACGACCCCAAATAAAAACTCGCTGCTGCCGCCGGAGAACGGAAAGGAAAACAAGGCTTTTCCAGTAAAACCAGTGCCGGGCTTGTTCCCCGTGATCACAGAACAAATAAACACGGCCAATGTAATGACGACGGAGAAGTAACACAAGAACAGAATATAACGAGGGAGAGGGGGAAAAAGGTGAACGCGATTCGCTATTTTTAGCTACAAGCGTTAAAGCCCCAGCGTGCGTTTTATATTGGGAAGACGCCGTGTAGGACACGCTGCGCGGTGTCTATTTGTCCATCCAGCTCCGAGGTTTACACAACTCTGCTGCAGATTCACTTTCGCTTACAGGTCCCCCTGTAGTATGTACGAATATTCTTCTTGTGTGGGGTTCCCCGCCCCCCTCCCAAAAGCCATACTAGGCCCTTTTACTTTTAAGCCTTTAGTGAATGGGTAGGGGTACAGGTACCCCCTTACTCATTCACAAGGGGGAAGGGCGGCATTTGGGTGCCACCTTTAACCAGTTGACACCCTTTTTTGGGGACAGATAGAGCTTTCTTTTGGTGGTATTTATTCACAGTTCTGGGGAAGAGGCTCTTGTTCCCATCGGCATGATGCAGAGCAGGAGTAGGCAACCTTGGCCCCCCTGCTGTGGCGACACTACAAATCCAATCATGCATCTGTCCCTGGGGAGTCATGTCTGTGGCTATCTTGCAATGCCTCATGGGACTTGTAGTTCCACCACAGTAGGCGTGACGGGGCTGCCGTCCTGATATATAGAATCCTGTTTCAGGGAACTGGGAATGGGGGGGTTGCCCGTCCTGACATGCCGGACAAAAGGTTGCAGAGATGATCGCTCTCCCCTGTGGCGGCGGTATTGCCGGAGACAGCGGAAGCCCTGAATACGTTCACGTCCGCAGCTGTCCCTGGGGACCGGTGGGGAGAGCCCGCTGCTCCCTGCTACAAATATGAGAATTAACCTGAAATCTGTTTCTGGTTTCATTTATTAGAAAAACCTGTCGGCTTTCCGCAGTAATTCCGAAGCCATTACCTTCCCGGCCTTTAGGAGAAGACGACGGCAACCGAAGATCTCATAAGCCGATTCCCGAAGACGTTAAACAGGTTTCAAGTGGAGATCCATTACGGCATTATGACAGCTCCATTACCGGCCCAACGCGGGCCTGGCCAAGGGGGAAAGGGTTAAATGCCTGGCTTCAGTCTACGTGCTAACCTGGGAGTGTAATCCCTATAACACGCTACATGTGACACAGCCGGCTGAACGTTGTGCACACTGAGCGGCCCGTAATAAGCTGTAAGGGGGAAGGGAGATGATACCAGCCCGGGGTTCATTCTTCATTGTCATTTCATTTTACTACGTTTATACATTTTTAAAGCAGAGCTAATATCACATGTGCAGCTCAGAGGTTAGCAATCCCTGCCTCCCAGGCAAGACACTATCTACATAGATTGTAAGCTCATTGAGAGCAGGGACTGATGGGAATGCAAAGTACATAAAGCGCTGCATACATTGTAGGCACCGCAGTATATAAACGTCTACAGTAAATAAAAAGCAGGAAGTGCATGCACTATTTTTTGCAGTGGACCGGAACGCAGGCACTAATGTGCTATGTGTGTGGGTGCCAGTGATCGCACCGTGGGCCGGGGGGCATGACTGCGGTGCCATTGAGTTGAATGCACCGCCCCGCCCCAAAACAAAGAGAGCCGGCCTGGTTACGTTCCAGAGGCCGAATGCACTCTTGATGGTGTGACTGGGCCCCGAGACTGGATACAATGTTGCATTCTGACCACTGGGGGAGGAGAGACTGAGGAAATGCTTCTTCCTGCCTGCAACAGACTGATCACTGGGGGAGGGGAGACTGAGGAAACGCTTCCTCCTGCCTGCAGCAGACTGATCACTGGGGGAGGGGAGACTGAGGAAACGCTTCCTCCTGCCTGCTGCAGTCTGATCACTGGGGGAGGGGAGACTGAGGAAATGCTTCCTCCTGCCTGCTGCAATCTGATCACTGGGGGAGGGGAGACTGAGGAAATGCTTCCTCCTGCCTGCAGCAGACTGAACATCATCCCGGGCTAGGCAAGGTCAATGGACTGGAATTCAGACATGGCTCTTCCATGAGTATCATTATTAGAATGTCGGGGGTGCGGGGACAGACATACAAATCCCTCGGCAGGTACAACAGCTGCCATATACATATCTGATCTGTGTATTTAGCTGTTTGCTTTGAGCTCAGCCTGACCCGCCGCCCATATAATAAAGGTGACTTGCAGTGAATCATTGGCGGCCGTTGTCTTTATCTGTCCTGAAGTTACGTCTCAAATCCCGACAGTGAAAGACTTTCCATCCTGAGATAAGCGTCGCCCCGGAATCATTGTATCCAAAACACAGAGCCGCCGCACAGGAAACGTTTCTCTTCTGCTTTGTGTGCGCGCCGTGTAACGCTGACTTGTTTTGTTCTCTGTGTACACACGACGGGTGAATGTTGTCAGTGATATTCACAGCAGTGTGAATCTACAAGAATCCTATCGCTATCTATAAAAGCCGCGTATTGATTACCGGACGCTCCACCTGTTCCTGAATGGCGTCATTGTTACCTCCGAGATCCCTTATCAGCCCAGACACGCCACGAGCACAAGTGAGGACAACGAAGACGAGGAGGACTCCGAGCTTGCTTGGGGCTTATTCACATCGTGTCGTGTCGTGTCGTGTCGTGATCAACGCAGGCTCAGCGCAGCGACACATACAAAATATGCACCAGGGTTGCCACCTTTTCTTTCAGCGAAACCCGAACACTATGACTCGCGGACATTTTTGGGGGGAGAATGAGTCGCGGCCTATTCATATGTAAATAGCGTCACCCATTCATATGCACATGTCACAGTTGAGACTATTTTCAGTGGGGGGGGGGCAGTAGCCCCTATCTTCATTTTGGTTGCCCCTGTCTTCCTGACATCTTGTGTCCGGGATTCAGCTGCCAGGAAACCCGAACACAGCATTCAAAACCCGGACATTTAGCAACTCTAAATGTGCGCTGTGCACCATACAGCAGCGTTATGGCGTGCTGCATAAAAATATGCGTGTCAACGCAATGCGCCTATCATAAATAACAAAATGTCGGAATTTTGAATCTTGGTACAGAAAAAAACACATGTGAGTTAAATGCACTCACACAACGCAGTGCAATGGGTTAAAAACAGCATGGCAACGCACGCGTCACCGCACACACGTTTTTATCCGCGTTGAAAGTAAAACTCTTGGTACTTACAGTATATAAGTAGTATCTGGTTCCCTTTAACTGACCACGCTATGCACGGAGAGGGTGCTGGCATTGCCAACCACCTAGAAATTTACGGATAGTCTATAAAAAATGATGACTATTATGGGCTGTCCGTAAAGTCAGCGATAAAATAAATAAAAGTCAGTGAAATGGTGTTTACTTTTGGCCGCGTTTCCTTTCAGCCGCTCAGAATGTTTATATCACATTTAAACGCGACGCACGATTTAACATTGATGTGCTGTGGCCTCCCAAATAGCGTCGGTTCTCCCAACCAGCCCGAAAAAATGGCTCCCGTTCCCGGGACATTACCGTTTGCATGCAGTCAGCATTGTGCTTGTGGCCGAGATCATTATAAGTCTGTTGTTCTGTGCATGAGATAATGAATCTCTAAGGGGGTTATTCACTAAAGAGCCGAAGGATCCAGCCGTAGCTTCGGCTGATCCTTCGGCTCTCTCCGGCCGCCGGAGCCCTTCGGTTCAGTCGAACGGACTATTCACCATATTCACACTAGCCCGCAGCCGAGCAGCTCAGCCGAGCCTCAATACGCTGAAGTGACAGCCGAAGCGGGACGAACAGCCTAGCCGAAGCCTCGCAAATGACAGCTGGGCGGAGCCAGCTGTGATCTCACGGCTGGCTCCGCCCAGTTGTAATGACAGATCAGCATCCCCAAATGATCTGGGGATGCTGATCTGTCATTAAACAGTAACAACTGAGCGGAGCCAGCTGTGGCGTCAGAAGACTCTAGCAGGTGCCGGCCAATAGGAAACAGTGGAGCGGAGTTAGCTGTCACTGCTAGCTCCGCCCAATTGTTGTTCTTTTTTTCCTTTTTTAAAAATCTTTATTTTTTAATTTTTCTATTTATTTACATTTAAAAAATATTTTTCAACCTTTTTTAAAAAACTTTTTTTCATACATTTTCTATTCTGCTTCGTACCACGGAGGTACCGAGCAGAATAGCCGAGCCGAATGCGGCATTCGGCTATTCACTCACTGCCATTCGGCCCCTATGAGAATAGGGGCGAGCGGCGGGGAGTGAGATGGGATCGGCTGAGTCGAAATCCCTCCGAAGGCAGCCGTACTCATGGCCGGTGCTAGGATTTTTGCCTAGACAGGCAAAGTTGCATTTCTGCGCCCTCCCCCCCCTTTCCAAGCCCCCGACCCCCTGTAGCGCTGGGCCTGCTCCCTATCAGCATGTTTATTTTTCTTCACTTACCTTCGGTGCGGGAGAGCAGCGGCGAGTCAGCGCTGGTCCGGTGGGAGGAGCTCCAGGTGGGGTCCTAATTTAGCTGGCCGGCGACCGCCAGAGGTGCCGCGCGTGTCGGGATCCTCTGGCAGTCGCCGGCCAGCTAAATTAGGACCCCACCTGGAGCTCCTCCCACCGGACCAGCGCTGACTTGCCGCTGCTCTCCCGCACCGAAGGTAAGTGAAAAAAACATAGCGCAAACATCGGGGCATTTTGACAAGTACAAGTACTTGTCAAAATGCCCTGTTTTGTCCGTCCTCACCCTGCAACGCCCTCACCCTGCAGTGCCTTGCGGTAGCGCCGGGCCTGGCCGTACTGAGCCGGAGTGGATACCCGAACGTTGTTCAGCTCACTTCTCTTCGGCTCGGTTATTCACTCGGCTGCATCCGGTAGCTTTGTGAATAACCCCCTTTTGCTTACACTGCTTACAGTTGCTTACACTGATAATTTATAACATATACATGTAATGTACTGAATACAAAGCTCGATTAATTTGTGTCTTTTATATCTGTCTGGAGTTCAGGTCTAACCGCAAAAAAACTATCTGCCAAAGCTCCATAAAGACCCGTTCATTTTCAATCAATCTGATCTCTGCCGTCTTCCATAATTACATTTTCTGCGGAGAATAAAAAAAAGAACAGATACGTTTAAAAACTCAATAAATATTTTGCTACAAAATGAAATCCGAATCCCGCCGGACTGCCGGAGAAAGGTTGCAGCTTTGGAAGTCAAGAAATGCCGGCTTGTTTTTACAATTTTTTTTTCTTTTCTTCTCTCCCAAACAGGTTCGTGTATTTCGCCTCCGTCGCCCCGGGGGATCCCATTCTTTTTCGAATTGTTTGGTTTTTGGGAAAATGAAACGTTTACTTTAGTAATGCCGTATTACAAGCTGGCACCTTCTTCTTCCGAGTGAGGTATCGCTCTCAATGTTGACTCCGTGCGCCTGGCTGGGTTCTGGAACTGGACGATTTGTACACCGTGTTGCTGCAGGGCGCGCGCCGCAGTCCGTGCCCAAATCCTGTTTGTGTTATTTTATTTATTTTCCTCCGGAATGGTTTATGGGATTGATTCTTCTGATCGGAAACATTGTCAGAACTGATTATGGGAAATGATTAGACTGTAATAAAAGGTACGTGAATGACATACAAAATCCAGGAAATCTTACCGCACTCCTTACTGGTATGCAGGGCCAGATTTCCCACAAGGCCAACCAAGGCGCGGCCTCGGGGCAGCAGGGGTGTGGAATGCCTATCCTCCGACACCCGGGACATGCAGTTCGGGGCGCCGGGCGGGTAGTTGTTGTCTACATTTGTCGGCGATGTCGCTGAGATCACTTGTATGCAGCCTGCAGGTCTGCCATTCCCCATGGTGGGGAGAGTTTTATCGGGTAGGGGGGCACATTGAGGAACCTGTCCTTGGGGCAGCAGGGAGAGTAAATCCGGCCCTGCTGGTATGTCCCTTGCAGTGGGTGCTGCCGCTTCTGATTCAGGTAGCAAAGTATGTCACCAGCACACCGTGGTCCAATCTTCAAGAAGTTATCATTTTATTGATGCGCACACATCCTGTCACATCGCAATGCTTCAGGGGCCACCCAGGGTCCCTTCATTGGACATGACCAAACCTGATGAAGAGACCCTGAGTGGCCCCGAAATGTTCCTATGTGACTTTACTACTTGACATACAAAGTCTTCTCCTCACTTGATGGGAAGATAAAGTGTAAAGCCGGAATCTATGTTTTAGTATTTTTGGCATCACAACATCCATCAGTCTATACAGTTTTATTACGCAAATCATTTTTTGTTACTTTGTTGCAATGTTTCTTACCTGGAGATCCTGCCAGTGACAGCACTTCCTGTTTCAGGCTCCCAAATGTCCCTCTTTTGGAACCAAATCCCTCTGTTGCTTTTGGCTCCTCACTTGCCCCTCTTTTTGGTCTGATGTACAGATCTCTATAAAGAAAAAAAATGTTTTTAAATTTTCCAGACGCGTGCAACAGGGCTACCCCCGCACTGCAAGGGTTAAGTGCTCATTTTGTTCTAGGGTGTAAAAAAAAAGTTATACTCACCTAAACCTCGGTCCCACCTGACTGCTAGACCGGTCCATACAGCCTTCCTCCCCCTCTGCTCCCCTGGTGGAATACCTCCTCGGCGTCCTCACGTCTAATACAATATATTAGATGTGATGACTTAAAGATCCTTAGACCGCCAGAGCGAAGGGGAGAGAGGCTGCAGGGGCTGGTTTAGAAGCGAAGTGGGACTGGGATTCGGCTGAGTATATCTGAACCTAACTGGGTCCAAACGTGAGTGCCTCTGAGTATGGAAGCTACATGGGCTTCCCTGCCCAATATCTGCAGGCTGGAACAGTCCCCGCCCCACAGATTACCATAAACAAGGGGGGCGGGATGCTTGTGCTGACGTTGCTTATAAGGCCATATTAGGCAAATACAATTTACATAATATACCATATAAGGTCAATGATGTCACTGCAACCCGCCCCTTGGCAACTCCCTGACCACAGCTGATTGGGCAGCAGCAGAAGGAGTTTGCTTCCAGGTCCGGAGACACTCCTTCGAGGTTCGGAGGAGCTCAGGTTCGGACTGAGTTGGTCCAAAACCGAGCTTATCTCTAGTTGGCACAGACCAGACTGCCAGTCCATAGACACAGCAGCATCGCACTCCACATTAAGCCTCAGGGTCTCCCTTAAAAGCCCATCTCTGGGTGTCATTTATCCCAGAAGGCCAAGTCAAGGTGCATGTATTAGCATGATGTGCGTTGTCTTAGGGCATCCTATTAATTTAAATGGGCTCCTCAATGTGCTAATATGCATGTACTGCACCAGGACACATGGTAGTCCATCACCTGAACCTTCACCATCACCAGTGCGTTGTGGCGCACTACAAAATACCTGCATTGGCAAGGTGCCTTGGGGTGCCATCAGGAATAAATGGCACCACTGCACCCCAATGCAAAACACACACATTTTCGCCTGTTTTGGGGTTAACGCACAATCGAACGCGCAGCGCTAAAGCGCGAACCCGGCCTTCCACTTACCCAGTGACCATTAAACCAGTTGGACATATTTTTTTTTCCTGCAATTTAATGGTGTTTTGGCGGCCTCCCTCCGGATTCGCGGATGGAATAATATGACACGAAATATGTTTGCTTTCTTCCTAATTGTTTTTAGCAGCCCCCAGAGCTCCGGTCTCCTGTCTGTGACCTTATTTTAGCGTCCAGCCCTCAGACCGTCATTTTCGGAGATAAAACACCTGGCAGTTGCTCTCGGGAGTCCCGGCTACCTCTCGGCATCGAGCCGCGGGCCTATCGGAGTCTGCTTTCTCTGCATTAGCTAAGTCATTGCGAGGGCCCGTTCTGTCACTTACATGACGTGTCATTAATGAGAAGGTAATTTCGGGACTTGCAGTGAAAGCGGAGCTGCCAAAGCCCCGGTGCGCGGTGTCACTTCAATTTACTAACCAGAAACAGAACTAACACTGAACAAGCTTGTCCCGAAAAAAAAAAAGCAAAGATCAGTTACCCCGTGGACTCTAACAGTATAATAACAGGGAATATAATGGTGTTAAACATGGATGGGGGAGTTTGGGGGGGAGGAACGTGACTGGCCGCACAGAGTCCTGACCTCAACCCCATAGAACACCTTTTGACCTGCGTTAAAGACAGCCCTGCAAAGAATACAAAACGGGCAATTATCTAGAAGTATGTGTTTGTAGATTGTCATTACTAAACATTCCTAAAGGTGTCTTTGT
>NW_017306662.1:397353-399044 GCF_000935625.1 Nanorana parkeri
GGGGGGGGGGATGTCTCATCAAAATTTTACCCTATGGGGCCCTATGATGTTACACCCCTGAATGCAACAGAGGAATAAAAAGGTAAAAACATGGAAAATGTTTATTGTACTCGGTGCTTTTGATACATGTCGCTAAATATACTTTAAATTATCTTTATTAAGAAATTACACAAGATTCAGAAATTTTTTACCCATAATTTAGTTTTTTTTTTAAATTAAGTTTAATTGCAAGAAAGTCTTGAACATTGCTAAATAAATGAAAAAAAACCCCCCAAAAAACATGGATTTTGGCTGGCCATGGTCATACCTGTGCATTTGCCGTCTTTTGGGCAGAGTTGCCGGCTTTTCGTATGGTTTACAACTCATCGCCAGCCTGTCGTAGTGTACCAGCTCATCGCATATTTCACATAGTGTAAGATACAGGTGAGAAACGTGCTGCACATAAAAAAGAGACACATCCTGGTATTGCACTGGCTGTTACAGCTCCATTAATCGGGAGACCCAAGAATAGGGAAGCCAATCCAGAGAGACCAGCAGAGGTCACTCGGTCCTTGTGGGCCAATCAGGACAGAGGACACCAGAGCCCGTGGCAATCAGTAGAGACATTGGTTAGCGCTCCTGCTTTAAGGTGCCCATACACTGCACGATTCTCGTATGAGAATCGCGGGAAATCCCGCGATCGTACGAGAATCGTGCAGTGTATGGAAGGCGTGCGACCGTTTCTACTGTACGGTCGCACGTCTTCCGTCGAACCAGCAGGCTAGAAAACCCGCCGGGAATCGTACGATTCTCGGCGAGTTAGTGGCCTGCTGGTTCGACAACTGCCGAACGGGCCGGTGTGCGCACGCGCACACAGCCCGTTTGCAGTCATCGTAAGCCCGCCCCTCATTGCAGGGGGGGGGGGGCTTGAGATGATCGCAAGTACGATCTGCCGGTCCAAGATGGGCAGATCGTACGTTTTTTTAAGTACTTTACAACCCTCGCAAGACAAAAGTCTTGCGAGGGTTGTAAAGTGTATGGGCACCTTTACGGCATTTGGGGTCCCCGGTTCGAATCCCGGCCATGTCACTCTCTGCATGGAGTTTGCATGTTCTCCCTGTGCTTGCGTGGGTTTCCTCTGTGTACTCCGGTTTCCTCCCACACTCCAAAGACATACTGGAAGGTAATTGGCTCCTCTCTAAGTTGGCATTCAATGTATGCATGTGAGATAGGGACCTTAGAGTGTAAGCTCCTAGAGGGCGGGGACTGATGTGAATGTGCAATTATGTAGAGTGCTGCGTAAATTGTCGGCACTATATAAATACCTGTAATAAATTTGTGAGACCAGGAAAACAGACTGCGGAGGGCCAGAGTGTGACATTCGAAATACACGCAGCCAATCGGAAGCTAGCTCAGGGAGCAACAGGTAAGTGCTGCTCTCACTTTTCCATCCCCTTCTTCATCATCCTCATCCTCAACCCCCCTAGTAATCTTCAGTTTAGCACTTCAAAAAGTACAATACAGGCAATTCGTAATACGACGATAAAAGTCATTAGGGTCAGTTCACAAAGGTCAAAAAAAAGTGACAGTTATTTTCTGCTGGGACCAATAGGATTCGAAAACGACAGTCACATGACTATAATAAAGATACTTTGTGAACTGAGCCTATTGTCATTCTTTTCATTGTTCAAAGGCGGAACCTGGAGGAAACG
>NW_017306662.1:399063-400088 GCF_000935625.1 Nanorana parkeri
AGCGTGTTTTTTTTTTTTCCTCTTTTTATTATTAATGCCACTGGCGATAAAAAAAACCAAACAGTTGAGTATCTGTGAGCGCGGTTTTGTGTTTTGGTAGCTAGCGTTCCGAGGACGGTGACCCGCTGGGAGGGAGACAGCGCGAAATCGAGCAGGCTGCAGGGGCGGATAAACCAGGAAACAGTAGCAGCGGCACAGACGCCTTCGTTCTGCATATATTACGATCCCGTGCTAGGATAAGCAGAGAGGGGGGGAAAGGCAAGCAAGGAGAGTATTGATATATATATATATGTGGGTCCCCTGCGCTGTCAGGAGCATTCAAACGGCGACGCCATGAAAAACGCCGAGGGAAATCGGCTCTGGGGAGACGGCGGATCGGGGCCCGACGCTCTGCGAGACGCGACCACAATAAATAATAGGTAAAGGGAGAATGAATGAATGAATGTTAAATATCATTCATGTATAACCCAAAAAGATACAATGTAGGTTTAACTGTTTCATTGCCAGGTTGTTGTTTTTTTCATGCTCCCCCCCCCCAAAAAAAAGCGACAGTCTGCACCACCACCGCTGGACTAAAGCAACTGATGCACTAAGCCCAACAATGGTGCCCTTTCGTTGCTGACTGGCAAAACATTAGGGCAGGGGTGGGCAACTCCAGATGTTGTGGAACTACAAGTCCCATGAGGCATTGCAAGACGCTGAGGAGCATATTTTCTATGCTCCTCAGCGCCATCTAGTGGCAGCAGCTGTGCGAACGGCATTCGCTTAATTGGATTTGTAAATGCAAGCAGTGTGAGTACCTGAATGTGACCAGGTATCAGCCTCTTGCAGTCCGTGTTCCCTATTTTAGCGTCCAGGTGGGGAGCGAGAGGAAGTAGCAGCACAAGAAGCCAACACAAGAATCAGTTCATGCGCTGACAAGAAGCATGCTGAGATGAGGAGAAAGCAGAGGGACAAGGAGATCAATGGATCGCTACTTCTGCTTTCACTGTCTAGTCACAGGCTAGGGGGAGGGGGGGGGGGGG
>NW_017306662.1:400294-404974 GCF_000935625.1 Nanorana parkeri
TTGGGCTCACAAGTGACGAGGGAGCATGGAGCCGGCTTCCCGGCCAATCAGGAAGCTGGTAGCTCAAGTATCGGGCTAGGCATCGGAGCATTTGGGTGAGTACGAGTACTCGTCCAAATACTCGGCACCGATACCTATACTAGTATCGGTATCGGTGCATCCCTAGTATTGTATTGTAAACTTTATTTTGTATTTTGTGAAGCGCTGTAAAACTGTTGGCCCTAAATATATCTCGTATAATAATATTAAATGTTATAATCTCTTCTCGTCTCTCATTTACATTGCTTTGCTGGAACAACATAGAATTCAGTTTCAGCAAGACGGCGCCCCACCACACTTTGCCTATTGCTCTGATCTTTTCTTAAAGGAGAACTATGAGGGGGGTGCTTTTCACTCACCTCATAGTTCTAGCCGACCTGTGACAATGAGACTGTCACAGGTCGGCTCAGTAGATCGGGAGGTGAGCGAACACATACCGGCGTTCGCTCACCTCTCGATCCTGTCACGGCTCTCTGCCGTGACAGGGGAGGGGCTGGATTCCCCCCTCCCCGCTCCGCCAGCGCTGACTGGCGGAACGGACGAGGGAGGGTACAGCTGGCTCTGACTCTAGATAGGCAGAGCCAGCTGTCAGTCACGCAGCTGGGCGGATCCCGGCACAATTGTCGGGATCCGCTTCAGCTGCGGCGTCTCAGTATACCGCGAGCTGTAGCTATATACTGAGCCTAGGGTGACGGGAGGACGCTAGTTTGTGTCCTCTCGTTACCCTAAGGAGAACTATGGGGAAAAGACTTAACCCCATAGTTCTCCTTTAAGTCAAGCTTTTCTAAAAAGTTAGATCGGAAGGGGAGGTCCAATCGAATGGCTTCCTAAGGTCTCCAAACCGAAGCCCACTCGACATTTTTCTTAGGGGTCATGTAAAGTCAGCTGTCTATCGGAATCGGCTGAGAACAAACGTTGCACCTAAGGAGGAAATCATCTCTGCGTGTAACAACATCAGTTCTGCTACATTTGGAAATGTTCAGCGTTCCTGTATTCATTGTATACACAAGTGTAGCAAAGTCCAAGGTCATCAATTTAAACATTGACTGTAATACAACTTTTAAATACATTGTTGCCTATGGATCCCGACTTTCAGGAATATTCAGATCCAGAGGCTTTTTAATTAAATTCTATTTTACAAAAGCACCATTACAACAGTTGTGTGCTATGGCAGAATCAGTCAAGCAAAACAAATGCCAAACGCACTCATCAACTCATAACCAGCATTAAAGGAGAACTATGGGGTTAAGTCTTTTCCCCATAGTTCTCCTCAGGGTAACGGGAGGACACAAACTAGCGGAGCTCGCGGTATACTGAGACGCCGCAGCTGAAGCGGATCCCGACAATTGTGCCGGGATCCGCCCAGCTGCGTGAGTGACAGCTGGCTCTGCCTATCTAGAAGCAGAGCCAGCTGTACCCACCCCCTCCCCCGTCCGTTACGCCAGTCAGCGCTGGCGGATCGGAGCGGGGAGGGGGGAATCCAGCCCCTCCCCTGTCATGGCAGAGAGCCGTGACAGGATCGAGAGGTGAGCGAACGCCGGTATGTGTTCGCTCACCTCCCGATCTACTGAGCCGACCTGTGACAGTCTCATTGTCACAGGCCGGCTAGAACTATGAGGTGAGTGAGAGGCGCCAAGGCACCTCTATGTAGTGCGGTCATAACTCTAACCTATGAGAGTCTCCATCTTGGAGCACAGGTAGCAAAAGATAAAATTGGGTGCAGGTTCTTCAGGAGGTAGCCCAACCCCCCTAAAGGCACAGGGACGCACAAGAGACCCCGCACATCACAACGGCAGCTTAGACCCCCAGTGTGTCACTGCACTGTGCATGGTGCCTTTAAGGGGGTTGGGCTGCACCCAATTTTATCTTTTGCTACATGTGCTCCAGATGGAGACTCTCATAGGCTTGAGTTAGGAGCACAAGCGGGCCTTGGCGCGGCTGTGCGGCTTTCACATATTCTGCAGAAGACGTCTACCTAAAATCTCTGTTTATAACCTTAGCGGTTAGAAAGGTTTTTATTGCATGCTGGCTGGTGAGTGTGCTGGTGAAACCTTTTGCTGTTCTATGGCAGAGTCAAGCACAGCAAATATGTGTAAAAGAGCAGGAGAAGAGCGGGCATGGCTGTGACTTCAGTCTGCTGCGATGTACATTCAAATCTGCTGTTGACAGCATTTGGTACCTATATGGTTTGGTGCCATGAAGTGGTTGGGTAGTTTGGGATGCCACGTCCCATTACTGAGTACTGTACAAATGGCGGACTTTTAAGGCAACGCTCAGAACACTGATTTTTAGATTTGGAAACACACTGTTCTGAGTGAGTGCCTTAAAAGTCCACCATTTGTACCTTTTCCTTACCGTACCTGGCACCTCTCAGAAATGCTAGACCCAAGCCAAGCCTCCTTTGGAGATTGCGCTCTACTTTTTTTAAGCCCGTATAACGTGCATCGAAAACTACTTCCCCATGTGAAAAAAAAAGTGAACCGTGAAATCACAGCACACCAAAACGTGCACAAGGGTGCTTGGTCCTTCAATAAAGAAGGGGCCTACTTTCCCGACTCCCCGGGGAGCAAGGCTCCTGACAGCGGTTGAGTCTGTTGGTCCACCAACCCGAAGGCCGGTGGACCCCGATCCTTTGGGGACCTGCCAAAACAGGTCCCTCACAGTACTAGGTGGGGGGCTCTCCCGAAGAGAGACCCCGAGTTGGGGGAGACAGAGAACCCTATATAAGGGCAAAGAATCTCCCACCTACATCTGGAAAAGGGCCCGAAGGAACCTACACCCTCCGCATCTGTGGGTACATTTCAATTATAAAAAAGCCAATCGTGCATCCGCGCATAGAGTGCAATAAGAAATACTAAAGTGCCAGTGCACCACGCTGACAGGCCTTAGGGGGCCGGAGTGCAAAAATATTGCCCGGGACTAGCCATAAGGCCTGTCCAAGAGGCGATGTGCAGAAAATGCAATAGGTGCCGTGACCGAGTGCATCAGTGAGTCAATGTGGGGTCCCACACCCAAGTGACTTTCTGAGCACCCCTGAGACGCCACCACCAGGGGGCACAACACCAAGGGCTTCTGCCGCCCCCAACCCTCCAGCCAGACCAAGCTTTGTATCCATTCAGTCAGAAAGCCTGTACCGGGCTGTTCCCCTCTCACAGGAAGCAACCCAGTACGCTCTTTCACTCCAGCGAGTACTAAGTAACCATCCCCCGCAAGGACGGTTCTTTTCCCCACCGAAAACTGATAAGAACAGATACTACACTTGATCTTAGCCGAAAGGCCGAGAAGCGATAGAGTGTTCTATCTAAGTCTCAGTTTTGAATAGTGTGCCCCTTTATTCCCCCCCCTACCCACAAGACACTATCCCTTAATTCTACACTACAAACTGAGCCTTTTTTTTTTCTTGCTATAATAAGGTATCTCCTGTTTGCTGAAGTCTATTTATCTTTCCTCAGCTGGATTCAAGCAATTCGCAGGTTACAATCATAGTATAAATAGGATTTAGGTGTCCGGACTGGCCAAGGTAAACAGGCAAGGGCCGTTACATTTGAGTTTTATTACACGCGAGCCTCGTACACACCCCTGCTGAGGCTGATGGCCAATGAATCAGGTTAGGCTTGCGCCGGGCCAAAAAAGCCCTTGGAAAAATCATATAAATTTTGCTATTTGTGTGGTTTCCTGCAAAAGAGAGAGAGGGAGAAAAAAAAAAGTCAAAATGTTGCAGAGTTCCCATAGCAACAGCAAAGTGCTGACTCAGTAGTTATACAATTAAACTGGTGTTTCATTAAGCGAGAGCCCGAGCAGCACTTTGTGTGTGTGTGTGTGTGTGTCCCCATAGAGCGGATTAAAAAAAAGGTTCAGGAGGTTGCAGAATCCGAAGGTCCAACAAGTGCGCCGGACCAATATAAACAATCATGTGTGTTTCCATCGGTGGAAGCGAGCGAGCTGAATGGTGTAAAATGATCCCCAGTTGTAGTAGCGCTTACAAGTTCCGTGGCGTTCCATGTAAGGTTCTAGAATGTCATTAGCCGTGTTGTTTGTACAGATATTTTTAACACATTTGTGTTGGCTGCGGATGGAGCGGCCCAAAGTGTCATTTCTCTGGGTTTTAACAGTAAAAGTGTCATGGTGCGAACACCTTGCCCTCTATTCAGGGTGGTTCCTTGGCATCCAGCTGGAGTTTACTGGAGCCTCCACCCAGTCACTTCTGATGATGGGATCGGTCAGTCTGATGGCGATTACCACACATGGACCAAGGTCCAACAAGGGCGCCAGGCCAACATAAACATTCGGTGTGTTTCAATCAGTGAAAGAAATTGATGAGAACAGTCAGTCCTACGGTGGTTACCACACATGGATGGAGGTCCAACAAGCGCATGGACCAACATCAAACATTGTGCTTCATTCAATGGAAACATAGTTTCTTACATAGTTGTTGAGGTTGAAAAAAGACACAGGTCCATCAAGTCCAACCTATGTGAGTGAGTGTGTGTGTTTGAGTGTGTGTGAGTGAGTGTGTGTGTGTGAGTGTGTGTGTGTGTGTGAGTGAGTGTGTGTGTGTGTGAGCGTGTGTGTGTGAGCGTGTGTGTGTGAGCGTGTGTGTGTGAGTGTGTGTGTGAGTGTGAGTGTGTGTGTGTGTGTGTG
>NW_017306662.1:405163-415656 GCF_000935625.1 Nanorana parkeri
CTCTATGGAGAATGGCAACCAGATGGTGATGGCGGGGGCGGCAGGGTTGATTTTATTTTTTGTTTTTTATTATTTTTTTAAACTTTTTTACCACTTTTTAATTTTTTTTCTTAATTTTTCTTTGACTTTTTTATCATTTTTTTATTTTATTATTATTTTTTTTACTTTTTAGCAATTTTCATTTTCATTTTTTTTTTTTTTTCACTTAACTTTATTGCTACACACAGGGACCAAATGTAGAGGAAAAAAAACTACCCACTCAGCGGCTGTGCTGCCCCTCTACTCCCTGCTGCCCCAAGGCCGGCCCTGCCTGTACCCCTGTGAGTCGTGTTTTCTGAATGAAAGCATCATAAAGGTTCCTGAGTGAGTCCATACTCTCAGCTGATACAACTGCTTGGGGAAGGAAGTTCTACTATTCTACTGCTCATACAGAAAAGAATCCCCTTCCCAGTTTGAGATGAAACCTTTTTTCATCCATTTTCAGGTGGTGGCCTCTTGTCTTCTTGAGTGAACTAACAGTAGACGATCATGTTCCCTATTAATGGCTCTTTTCTAGAGAGAATAAGTTGAGTTTTTGCAATCTTTCCTCATAGCTTTGCTCTTCCAGCCCCTTCATTAGTTTTGTTGCCCTTTTCTGGACTCTCTCCAGCTCAAGGACATCCTTTCTGTGGAATCGGTGACCAACACTGAACCGCATACTTATGAAGAAGCCGAGCCGATGTTTTGTAAAGAAGCAGAATTATGGATTTGTCTTTAGAGTACATTCCCGTTTTAATGCACCATCTGCTGGCTTCGTTTGCTGCAGTCTGGCATTCCATGCTGTTACTAAAGGTGGCCATACACTTTACAGTCATTAAAAAAACGTACCATCTGCCCATCTTGGACAGGCAGATTTTACTTGCGATCATCGCAAGCCCGCCCCCCTGAGGGACGGGCTTCCGATGACTGCAATGAGGGGCGGGCTTCCGATGACTGCAAGGAGGGGCGGGCTTCCGATGACTGCAAGGAGGGGCGGGCTTCCGATGACTGCAAGGAGGGGCGGGCTTCCGATGACTGCAATGAGGGGCGGGCTTCCGATGACTGCAATGAGGGGCGGGCTTCCAATGACTGCAATGAGGGGCGGGCTTCTGATGACTGCAAACGGGCAGTGTGCACGTGCGCACACCGGCCCGTTAAGAAGTTGTTGAACAAGCAGAAGACGGTCGCACGCCTTCCATACACTTTGCGATTATCGTATGATCGCGGGATTTCATGCGATTCTCGTACGATAATCGTACAGTGTATGGGCTCCTTTAGTCTGCTAGGACCCCCATATCTTTGTCCACTTCTGAGTCCCCCAGTAGACCTCCCACTTACATGACATGACACCAAAATACATAACTTAACATTTTTCAATATTAAACCTCATCTTCCATGTAGTTACCCTACAAATGTTGGTATCATCAGCAAACACTGATATATGGCTATTATTTAGACATGTAAGCTGCTGAAAAATTCGGTTCGGATATTTCGTTATTTCAGGATTCGGATGCGGAATTTAATTCGGTTCCGGTTTCGGATTAGGACAAAATCCGAATTTCGTTAGCTTCAGATGAGTTTACGAATATTTGTTGAGAATACAACAGAAAACCTTATACAGGTATTAATACTAAAGCTGAATCTCCTAGATCCGAATGGCATTCGGAATCCGAATTTCCGAATGGCATTCGGGACCTCCCGATTGCCATTTGGGTCTGGGAGCCTCAGCTTTAGTATTATATGTATATACTGTATATGGCTCCCATGTTGCCGTAACGAAAATTCGTGTTCAGACCCATTCGGAGGCATTAAACCGAAAAACACATCTGTTTGGCTGGAAAAGTCACATGTCCCATTCAGTTTTTGTACAACATTTGGGCGGGATCCAGATTCAGGTCTACACACCTTCTGTACCCATTATAATGGATTCCCCTCATCTCTGCACTGAGTTCCTGGATCCACACACCTTCTGTACCCATTATGAGGGGCTCCCACCATCTCTGCACTGAGTTCCTGGGTCCACACACCTTCTGTACCCATTATGAGGGGCTCCCACCATCTCTGCACTGAGTTCCTGGGTCCACACACCTTCTGTACCCATTATGAGGGGCTCCCACCATCTCTGCACTGAGTTCCTGGGTCCACACACCTTCTGTACCCATTATGAGGGGCTCCCACCATCTCTGCACTGAGTTCCTGGGTCCACACACCTTCTGTACCCATTATGAGGGGGCTTGCACCATCTCTGCACTGAGTTTTCAGGTCTACACACCCTCAGTACCCATTATAATGGATTCCCCTCATCCCTGCACTGAGTTCCCGGTTCTACACACCTTCTGTACCCATTATAAAGGGTCCCCACCATCCTTGCTAGTTTTTTAATGGAACACACAAAGGTGGATGGGAACACCCAAAACTCCATAACGGACAGGAACAGAGTAGGGGATTATGACAAGGAAATCTTGCTCTTGGAGGAATCAAGGCATATAAGGAGCCAGGGGGGTGACTCAGGCCACCAGTGCCCACCTACAACTATAATATCACTCTATGGTAGACTAATCCTTCTACAAGATGAAAGGTGCCTGCTACTACTGGTCAGGTTAGAGTTGATATATCCCTCATGATATAGTCTTCGATCGGACTTTATCTGCTTATTTTTGGGGTTACATTTCTTTTATAGGTCATAATTAGGGATGCACCGATATATCGGCCGCCGAAACATATCGGCCGAAAGTGCAATTTTCCTGCCGATACAGCGGCGCATCCCTCTTTTCTTTCCACCCCGCTCGGCGCTGCTCTGTGTCCCAGCGGGGAGGAGAGAAACTGTGATAGCCAGCGAAGCGCTGCGGGAGGAGAGCGCCGTGAGCGGCCGGTGTCTCTCCTCGCGCACCGCTCAGCCTCCTATCACAGTTCGGCAGAGCGGTTTGTGGGCGGAGACAGGCCGCGCTGTCACGGGAGGTTGAGCTCTCCTCCCGCACCGCTCAGCCTCCTATCACAGTGCGGCAGAGCGGTGTGTGGGCGGAGACAGGCCGCGCTGTCACAGGAGGCTGAGCTCTCCTCCCGCACCGCTCAGCCTCCTATCACAGTCCGGCAGAGCGGTATGTGGGCGGAGACAGGCCAGCGCTGTCACAGGAGGCTGAGCTCTCCTCCCTACACCGTTCGCTCAGCCTCCTGTGACAGCGTGTCAGAGAGAAGAGCGGGTACAAGGAGTGATCAGTGATCGCATTTTTTTTTTTAAATAAAAAATAAATATAAAAAATATATATGTAAAAATAAATAAAAATAAAATATTTTAAAAATGTGAAAAAATTTAAATAAAAAACTTTTTCGGTATCGGTTTCGCCCTGACGATTTTTTTTATTTCGGTTTTGTTTCGTTTTTAAAATGTCCATTTCGGTGCACCTCTAGTCATAATAATATCGTAACGGATCTGATCGCGGTAATATAAAACCTGATTGGTGGCTCTGAATTGCTGCACCTCCTCGTTGCTCTTTGCCCTGCCATACAGAATGATCCCCTGGGAGCAGGGGGTGTGTACATATATTACCATAGAAAAATTGCATTTAAATCGGGGCCAGTCATTGTAATTCCCTTCACGCCGGCGTTACAAGTAAAGTAGCATATCAAAGGGCAGCGTCTGACAGCTTGTCCGGATAGAAGGATATTTCCAATAATTTTCTGCCTCCAGGCGGCCCGGCAATAACTTATGTTTTCTTAGCAAAGTCCTTTGCTCCGCATATTATTTTGTCACATCCATGGTGCCCCCCTCCCCCCCTTACAGGTCACCAGATAATGGAGCAGGAGTTAGGACATTTGCAGGGGAAACCTGAAATAATTCCGCCGTTGCTCTGAGCAAACAGACGGAGCCGCTCATTCTGGAACAATTAGAAAAATCTCTTCTTACAGCTTCTGCTGACAGGTCAAAGGGACCGGAATGTACACAGAGGCCCAAAGGGTGAGATTCAGTCACCGGCCTTCCCACAGGTTCTAAAACCCCCCCGTACGCCGCTCGTATGGGAACCCGGAAGAGCCGCCAATCAGACGGAACATGATTGTTACATTTTATTATTCAAGGTAAAGTTCCGTATTAAACACCCAGATAGATATAAGATAGACATCACGGATAATGTGAATGGATAGACCGAGCAGAAAGATTCTATGGGTTACAAAAACCACATAGATCCCATTTGTCATACAACTTTCTACAACAAGGGAGAAGGAAGAAATAAATAAATAGATGGATAGATAGATGGATAGATAGATAGATAGATAGATAGATAGATAGATAGATAGATAGATAGATGGATGGATGGATGGATGGATGGATAGATAGATAGATAGATAGAGAGAGAGAGAGAGAGAGATAGATAGTTGGATAGATAGATGGATATAGATAGATAGATAGATAGATAGATAGATAGTTGGATAGATAGATAGATAAATAGTTGGATTGATAGATAGATAGATAGATAATAGATGGATAGATAATAGATAGAGATAGATAGATAGATAGATAGAGATAGATGATAGATAGATAGATAGATATATAGTTGGATAGATAGATAGATAGATAGTTGGATAGATAGATGGATATAGATAGATAGATAGATAGATAGATAGATAGTTGGATAGATAGATAGATAAATAGTTGGATAGATAGGTAGATAAATAGTTGGATAGATAGATAGATAGATAGATAGATAGATAATAGATGGATAGATAATAGATAGAGAGAGATAGATAGATAGATAGATAGATAGATAGATAGATAGATAGATAGTTGGATAGATAGACAGATAGATAGATAGATCCCCCCGTGTGCAAGTTCCCAGTGTCAGGTTCACGTTGCGTCACCTTCTACATTAGGATGCCTCCAGTGATTTTCCTGCAGGGACAGGTCTATGGGAAAGCCTCCACAGCTTATATTTGTAGACACCCCCGGAGCGTAACCGTATTTCCTGCCTCGCAGCGCACACGTGTGTAGAGGGCACAACGGAAAGATGACACAGACATGTCTACGTTATATTAATAGTAATGCGGGTGACTCAATGCTTATTAGTCTGGAAAGTTCCGCCCCAACTGTTTGCAGAAAGAGTAAAGCTCCTAATTTGTCGCCGTGCCCGCCGCCGCCGATGTTGCAGGGACCCCAAACGTTTGCTTTTCCATTTTTTTTAAGCTTTAAATTATAATAAGGCTTATTATTATGAGGACACATTTTAGTTGGCAGTTAGGTGGGGATAAAAATCTACCAAATTCATGACGTGCAGGAGGAAGGAGGTCCTGATCCCTCTATATAGATCTTTATTATCACTAGAGGGGTCCCCAGCAGGAGGAAGGAGGTCCTGATCCCTCTATATAGATCTTTATTATCACTAGAGGGGTCCCCAGCAGGAGGAAGGAGGTCCTGATCCCTCTATATAGATCTTTATTATCACTAGAGGGGTCCCCAGCAGGAGGAAGGAGGTCCTGATCCCTCTATATAGATCTTTATTATCACTAGAGGGGTCCCCAGCAGGAGGAAGGAGGTCCTGATCCCTCTATATAGATCTTTATTATCACTAGAGGGGTCCCCAGCAGGAGGAAGGAGGTCCTGATCCCTCTATATAGATCTTTATTATCACTAGAGGGGTCCCCAGCAGGAGGAAGGAGGTCCTGATCCCTCTATATAGATCTTTATTATCACTAGAGGGGTCCCCAGCAGGAGGAAGGAGGTCCTGATCCCTCTATATAGATCTTTATTATCACTAGAGGGGTCCCCAGCAGGAGGAAGGAGGTCCTGATCCCTCTATATAGATCTTTATTATCACTAGAGGGGTCCCCAGCAGGAGGAAGGAGGTCCTGATCCCTCTATATAGATCTTTATTATCACTAGAGGGGTCCCCAGCAGGAGGAAGGAGGTCCTGATCCCTCTATATAGATCTTTATTATCACTAGAGGGGTCCCCAGCAGGAGGAAGGAGGTCCTGATCCCTCTATATAGATCTTTATTATCACTAGAGGGGTCCCCAGCAGGAGGAAGGAGGTCCTGATCCCTCTATATAGATCTTTATTATCACTAGAGGGGTCCCCAGCAGGAGGAAGGAGGTCCTGATCCCTCTATATAGATCTTTATTATCACTAGAGGGGTCCCCAGCAGGAGGAAGGAGGTCCTGATCCCTCTATATAGATCTTTATTATCACTAGAGGGGTCCCCAGCAGGAGGAAGGAGGTCCTGATCCCTCTATATAGATCTTTATTATCACTAGAGGGGTCCCCAGCAGGAGGAAGGAGGTCCTGATCCCTCTATATAGATCTTTATTATCACTAGAGGGGTCCCCAGCAGGAGGAAGGAGGTCCTGATCCCTCTATATAGATCTTTATTATCACTAGAGGGGTCCCCAGCAGGAGGAAGGAGGTCCTGATCCCTCTATATAGATCTTTATTATCACTAGAGGGGTCCCCAGCAGGAGGAAGGAGGTCCTGATCCCTCTATATAGATCTTTATTATCACTAGAGGGGTCCCCAGCAGGAGGAAGGAGGTCCTGATCCCTCTATATAGATCTTTATTATCACTAGAGGGGTCCCCAGCAGGAGGAAGGAGGTCCTGATTCCTCTATATAGATCTTTGGACCTCATTTAGAATACTGTGTCCAGTTCTGGAGATCTCCCCTACATAAAGATATTGAGGATATAGAATGAGTCCAATAAAAATGGTGAAAGGTCTGAGGGATAAAGCATATCAGGAGGGACTGCAGGAACTTATTATGTTCAGTCTGCTGGAAATAAGGGAGAGGGGAGACACGGTTGAAGCTTTTAAATACATGGGGGACGTGAATAAGGTTCAGGAGGGCAGTAGTGTATTTAATGAAACTGAGATCAAGAACACGGGGACATGGCCGTAGACTAAGGGGAGGAAAGGTCAAAACTAATCTAAAGTATTATTTTACCAAAAGAGTAGTTGATGCTCAGAACAGACTTCCAGCAGGTTGAGAGCCCATCAACAGTAAATGAATTTAAACATGCTTGGGACAAACATAGACCTAGAAGATATAGAAGGGACCAACTGTCCCACCTTTGACATCCTTCATCCCTCCTGGCCCTCCATCCTCCTGAGATGTCTCTCTAGTATAAAGGTATATATCACGGTAGGCGTGATCAGGCGTGTGAAAGGGGAGTGGCCTTTGATCATGTATTTTGGTGTCCCTGTCTCCTGTGTCGGTTGGGAGGAAGCTGGACTAGTGGACTCAGAGAAAAGGGTTAAAGGAGAACTATGGGGTTAAGGCTTTTCCCCATAGTTCTCCTTAGGGTAACAGGAGGACACAAACTAGCGTCCTCCCGTCACCCTAGGCTCAGTATATAGGGAGCTGTAGCTCCTGCTGAAGCGGATCCCTACAATTATGTCTGGATCCGTCCAGCTGCGTGAGTGACAGCTGGCTCTGCCTATCCAAAGGCAGAGCCGGCTGTACCCGCCCCCTCCCCCGTCCGTTCCGCCAGTCAGCGCTGGCGGATCGGAGCGGGGAGGGGGGAATCCAGCCCCTCCCCTGTCACGGCAGAGAGCCGTGACAGGATCGAGAGGTGAGCGAACGCCGGTATGTGTTCGCTCACCTCCCGATCTACTGAGCCGACCTGTGACAGTCTCATTGTCACAGGTCGGCTAGAACTATGAGGTGAGTGAAAAGCACCCCCCTCCCCCCCCCCCTTCAGAGTTCTTCTTTAAAGATAAAAGATAAAAAATTGTTACAAAGAATCCATCATGGGGGCGGACTCATCGCGCAGTTGCTCTTTTTCTACCGTCACTCTTCTATGTTTCTATGAAATGACGGCAACAATTTATAAAATGTGGCGATTGCTCCACCTCTATAGACGTCCCAAAAATGAAGATTAAAAAAAAATGACACAACGTTGCAGTCTAATGGCGCCCGGTGTAGCGATTTGTATCTGTCAGGACGCAGATGACGCATGGCCGAGGTTCGGGATCTCTGGAAGGGGTCGCGGGGTTAAAAATCTGCAAACCATTAGTACAGAAAGCTTGGGAAAGTGACCTGCAAGCCTCCAAAACTTTCCTTTTACTGAAAGGTCCCTATTTTGGGACCAAAATCCCTACTTTTGTCCAGATTTGTTCCCCTTTTAGGTCACAAGTATACAACTGGATCAGCAAATGAGCAATTTACCTACTATAAGCGTTTAGGATGCACTAAAATGACATTTTTAAACTGAAATAAACATTTTGTCAGGCCGAAAATGAATTTGACTTTTTTTACAACCTTTTTAAACTTTCTAAATATTTTTTTAATTTTTTTTATTCTTTTTTTTGTTGTTGTTGAGTTTGAGTCCTAAATCTCTTTTTCGGCAGCCCCTGTTATGAATAAACAGGAATCCTCTATACTGAGTGCTTCTGTCTATTCATAAGCTGTGGATATAGTAAAGGTTACTGTGTCCACCGTTATGAATGAACAGGAAGTGATGTAAAGCACTTCCTGTTCATTCATAAAGGGGGGGGCAGTAAGCGTACTATGTCCTGATCACTGAGCGCTTGTACTCCACTCTCCAGCCTAACTCCTCCGCCTGTCATTGGATGCCGAGTTGGGTGTTGCGGGAGGAGAGCTCGGACTTTTGTGACAGCCGACTCCCCCGCTCGGCATCCTGAGCTGCCTCCTCCTCCACTTTCCTGCTCAGCCTCCTGAAAGCTTCTCTCCTCCCCGATGGATGCCGCTCTATGTTCCCTCGGATCCCTGCTGCCGACACAGGCGGGGGAGAGCAGCGGCCGTGGGAGGGAACACAGACCGTCGTCCATCGGGGAGGAGAGAAGCTGTCAGGATGCACTGAATTTTCAACTGCATTTTTCGCCCATTACGGTACTACCGGCATTTTGCTCAAAGTACCATTTTCGGCCAAAATATTTTGGCGGCTGAAATTTCGGGGCTTCCCTAATTGACACAGATCAGCCCCCTGCTATAGCCTCGAACTTTGTGCATTTTGACAAAGTTACAATGTTGCACTGTGATCACTGGGGGGGAAGGGAGACTGAGAAAATGCTTCCTCCTGCCTGCAGCAGGCTGATAAAAAAAGATATGCATAATAATAAAAGGTTTCGAAAAATTTATACTGTTGCTGTATTTTGTGCCAAGAATTTATTGCATTTAAATATATATATGACTTTGTAACTGGCAAATTTCCCTGAAAGCAGCAGCAGAGAAGAGCGCAGGGCGGAACGTCTTACAATCTAGTCCCCCCTTGTAGAGCATTGTGGGTAAGAAGGGGATCCGTGTTGTATGTATGACGTCACGTTATCATCCGTGCGGCTCAGCTGATACAGATTGGCAGTGACAAGGCCCCGGCAATAACAAGTTTCGGCTGACCCTGTCACAGATGGCGTACAGACTCTACATTTCCCCTCTGACCCCGGCCCAATGTGGCTGAAATTTCGCAATTATCGGCAATTCCATCCCCATGTTTTTTTCTACGGCACCGAGTTATGCAAACCTCCCCGGCGGCGGCGGCCCGGCGTTTAGCGACTTTAATGACGAGGGGAAAATGAGCGCTCGGAGCCGACAGCTTCTCCTCATTCCGAAAAATAATATTAGTTTTCCCGCAATATTAACCTCGGTGTCAGCGCCGGGGATTGTGGTGGATGTGAGCCGTACCAGCCCGCTGGAAGTCAGGGAGTCTGAGCACAGGGAGGCCTGAAAGTGAGTGAAGTGAAGACGTCTGTGCTGCTTCCAGCAACCAATGAGATCCCCGGGCTCTGCTGTATGCAGGACAGAAGACAGAGGTCAAGATGCTCACCGGCTACAGAGGGCAACACCGACCTTTATATTCAGATACTTTCATAAATGACGCTTATGGCAACCAGTGATCTCTACCTGGTGATGTTATTATAAGTCCCCTATCTATCTATCTATCTATCTATCTATCTATCTATCTATCTATCTATCAGTCTATCTATCTATCAGTCTATCTATCAGTCTATCTATCAGTCTATCTATCAGTCTGTCTATCAGTCTATCTATCTATCTACCCGTTTCAAGCTCAGTTGGAGGCCACGAATGGTACATATGAAGCTTTGGACACGATAGGACATATCCACATCTGCCACTTTGCATCAGCTCCGATGTCCCCTGGTCTCCAGCAGATCCCAGTAAACGGTCCCTTTTGGGTTTCAGCTGTCACGCGGAGCGGCCTCGGAGGGTTTCGGTTTAGAAAGAAATACAAACAGACAAAGTATTTATTTGGAAGAAAAAACTATTTTTCACACCTGACATTATTAGAAGCAGCAGGTAGCGGGAGCCCGTAGCCAAAACACAGTTCACGGGGGTTAAAAGAAACCAAAATAATAGATTAATTTGTTCCAGCTGAGGCACTTGTGAGAGCCCGAAGCTCCCAGAAGCCTCGGCGGCGCGATGCAAGACTCAGAAATGCAGGAAAACCTCTTAAAGGGAGATGTTAATGCAAAGCTGAAACATTCTTATTGTCACAGGTGGGGGGACATTCGGCTGA
>NW_017306662.1:415710-418978 GCF_000935625.1 Nanorana parkeri
GCTTGGAGCATTATTTGTTCACACAGATGTTAGATGTTAAAAGGGGGCGCTCAGCTGTCAGCGTTCCTGACACCCATAGAGCACCCCCTGATTTTGGGGATGAAGGGGAGTATTGAGCCGCATACACCAGTCCACAAGAGTGCAGAAAGGTCAACCTAGAACAGGGGTCAGCAACCTTGAACACTCAATGAGCCATTTGGACCCGTTTCCCACAGAAAAGAAAACACCGGGAGCCACAAAACCCTTTTGACATCTAAAATGAAGATAACACGTCATATATCGTTTTCTACCTTTATGCGATGTATAGCATGTATATAGGTATATGTGGGCTTAGTGACGCACTGGACTCTGGACTTACCTGAGACCCTGCAGAGCACACCATAGATTTTGCACAGCCCATCTGAGACTCTATATGGTGGGCTCCACAGGACCTCAGGTGGGCTGGTCGCTGGGGTCCCTTTCTCTGTACCTCCTCCCAACTCCTCTTACCTGCTGCTGCTGGGGCCCGGCCTCCTCCATCCCCTCCCCTGTCACCTCTGCCATGCCGCCACTGGTACAGCTGATATTCATGTAAGAGGCCCCCCTCACATGGGTACTGGCCGTGTCCCCCCTGATGGCGGTGTTCTATCAAAGTTTGTGACTACGTTACAATGTGTGACCGGTGACGTGGTCACACATTTCAATGTAATCCCGCCCAGTTTTTTGGCGGTGGAACGTGTGACCGCCAATAGGTGAAGCATTCCAACGCTTTCTCAGCGACTCTGCGACTGCGTTTTCACATTCCACCGCACTCACAAAGTCGGATAGAAGTGACATTTCAGGACCGATCAGCTGTTCCAGGGCAGATCGGTTCTCCTGCACATAAAATTTGCGATGCTGATCTGCCTTGGACAGGGAGCCGCAGCAGGGGGATAAAAGAGCCACATGCGGCTCCGGAGCCGCAGGTTGCTGACCCCTGACCTAGGAGAACAGTTTATAGCTCCTAAGACTTTAAAGTCAAGGGCCCGGGTCACTATTTTTCTGACTGTTGGGGAGCTGAATTGTGGGCATAAGGAAGAAAATAAAATGCCCATCGGGGTAAAAGAGTGACCCTGTAGGAGTCAATAGGAGTAAAAAAAATTGCCCGTACTTCAGGATGGTGCCTGCGCCGGTGTGGATCCTCAACTCTACTACAAGGGATGTTCAAGGATAGATGTTTGGACTGACACCTGCTCTTCATAAGGATAAAGCACCACAGAGCATGTAGAGTGGAGAGCTGGTTCTGCAGAGTACGATGGAAGAAGTAAGATCTGGGAACTGGATCCGGATTACACTGGAATGCAGGAGACCAAGGAGTAGAATCAGGACTTGCCAAAGTACAAAGATGGTTCCAGGTGGTCTAAGAGCCAGCCGGTCTTCCGGCTTCCTAAATGGTCAGGAAGCCAGGCTGCGTAGCAACAAGTGAAGCCGGCTTCTTAGCCAATCAGGAAGCCGGGAGGTGGGTCATGGCGTGCCGCCCGGCTTCCTGATTGCCCAGGAAGCCGGCTTCACTTGTTGGTAGGCTTCCTGACGAATGCTACAGCTCGCGGTATACTGAGACTGCCGCAGCCGGGACGGATCCCGACATTACTGTCGAGATCCACCCAGCTGTGTGACAGCTGACTCTGCCTATCTTGAGACAACTGTACCCGCCCCCTCCCTGTCAGCAATGGAGCATCGGAGCGGGGAGGGGGGGAATCCCTGCGGGGAGACGTGAGTGACAGTCACCGCTCTCTGCAGGGACATGATCGAGAAGTGAGTGAACGCCGGTATGTGTTCGCTCACTTCCCGATCTACTGAGCCGACCTGTGACAGTCTCATTGTCACGTCGGCTGGAACTATGATGATGAAAATCACCCCCCTCATAGTTCTCCTTTAATGTCACATTTGTATCCTTTCTCAATCTTGGTGGGTATGTGCGTTAGACTTGTGCGCCGTCAAAAAATTTGTTCCGTTTCGTTCCGTTTCAGAATATCCGTTATTTCGTAATTCGTGTCCGAAACCCAATTCGGATTCGTACGAAATACGAATTTTCGTTAGTTTCGGCACATTTTCGTAACTTTACGAACATTCGTTATGATGAAGTTAAAAAGCAAAAATACCTTTGTTAATATATTGGAGTCGATGTGGTAGTTGTTTTTTTATCCGAAATACAAATTCCGTTAACGGATTCCGGATCCGAATTTCGTATTTCGGATTAAAAAAAACCTACCATCAACTCCAATATAAATGTATTTTGCTTTCTAACTTCAATATAACGAATGTTCGTAACGGAACGAAAATACGTCAACGGAATTTCGTATTTCCTGCCTGTGTATTGTAATGCGACTCTCAGCAGCAGCGGATCCGTATTTCGGATTAAAAAAAAAATCTTGTCATGTTGTTCAACCTCATTTACGGGGGAAATATTAGTTCCTGTTTCAAAGAAATTCGGATCCGAAATTCATTAACGGAATTTCGTATTTCGGATATAATTCGGAAACTACAATTCGGATTTCGTATGCTTCCGAATTTACGAATTTCAGGAAAATTCGTACGAATTTCGATTCGTAACGAAACGAATCGCACATGTCTAATGTGCGTGATACATTTTTGCTTTACCATTCGAATGATATATTTTTATAACACATTTATTAATATCTATTTCATGACAATTATTGATAATCATGATAACTATGACGATCATTTTTGTAACCTGTTACAATCTGCAACTTAGAAGACAGAAGGGTGATGTAGCGAATGTTTAGTAGCAGCCTGCACGCTGTCCTTGTCATCTGGGGGAAAACCTTTCATCGCCGGAGCAAAGAGAGTTAACGTCTGGTCCACGGGACAAGTTAATCAGGTACACAGGTGGTGTAATAATAGCGCGCTGGAAATTGCAGGAAAGAGAGGATCTGTCATCGGCTAGGTGAGCAGAAAACCTATCGCATTTATACATAATCCTCTAAAAAGGTTTAATTTTCACAGAAGTCCGAGGCCGGATAGAGTTTCATCTTTTGGTGGATTGCCTGGGGAAGACATGGGCTCCGGTTTCACAGGATCGACATTGTGGGAGGGAGCCGGGGGTCAGGCGCAGCCAAAACGATTCTGTAACCCCGGCAAAGTTCTGGGATAAATTATATTAATAAAAACTGGTGGCGATGAATGCGGCGTTGGGAAGGGGGAGGAGGAAGTTTCAAGGCGCTCGATGATTATTTCTGTGGTCGTGATGTCAGCGCGGTGCCATTTGTTAATCTCCACCAAAGCAGGC
>NW_017306662.1:419105-421043 GCF_000935625.1 Nanorana parkeri
TAAAGACCGGTCACTGCTGTTCTCTCTCCTTGTGCAGGGTGACTGGTCTTGTCTCCGCCCCCTCCTGTAATAAGGAACGGTCACTGCTGTTCTCTTTCCTTGTGCAGGGTGACTGTTCTTGCCTCCGCCCCCTCCTGTATTAAAGACCGGTCACTGCTGTTCTCTCTCCTTGTGAAGGGTGACTGGTCTTGTCTCCGCCCCCTCCTGTATTAAAGACCGGTCACTGCTGTTCTCTTTCCTTGTGCAGGGTGACTGGTCTTGTCTCCTTGTCTGTCTTGTCTCTTCTGTAATAAAGACCGGTCACTGCTGCTCTCTTTCCTTGTACAAGGTGGCTGGTCTTGGCTCCGCCCCCTCTTCTGTAATAAAGACCGGTCACTGCTGTTCTCTTTCCTTGCGCAGGGTGACTGGTCTTGTCTCCGCCCCCTCTTCTGTAATAAAGACCGGTCACTGCTGCTCTCTTTCCTTGTACAAGGTGGCTGGTCTTGGCTCCGCCCCCTCCTGTAATAAAGAACGGTCACTGCTGTTCTCTTTCCTTGTGCAGGGTGACTGGTTTTGTCTCCGCCCCCTCCTGTTGTTTCCTGTAGTCGGTCCCTCCCACAGCTCTGCTCTCTGCACAGGCTACGTACAGCACAGTGATGATGTCACTGCTACTTTTCCAAAAGCAATATCTGCGTCCGCAAAGGCACTTGGCGCATCAAAGTGGATGTATGTCCTCTGCAACTAGTGAGCAATGGATTTAGAAGAATGTTTTTATATTTTATACTGTATGTGCAACAAATTTGTTTTCTAATTTGTGGAAAATTATTAGAAAATATAAACAGTAAATGTATATTATCAATTTAAATCAAATTTAAAAAAAAACAAAAAAAATGTATTTCATAAAAATTACATTTAAATCTGGTGTTGAAGAGGTTAAATTAGTTTGCTATCCATTCATACTGCAGCCCCCCCCCCTCCTCCCTTGAATGTGGCCCAGCAGCCTCTGGGCTGCCCACGTACCTGATGAATGTATGGAGGTGAGGGCAGCTGCCAGCTTGGAAGGCAGACAGGGTGTGGGGTGGACTGGACGCGGCCGTGCAGCGCCGAGGCACCGCTTGATATTCTTGGCCGGGCCGTGTTGTTTTTTGTTTCCCCTTTTCATGGGCCGCGTCCCAAGACAGATTCAGGTGGAGCAACCTCAGGCTCCTGGCTGTCCCCGGGGAGGCCGCATTTCATGCGTAAGAAGAAGAAGAAAAATAATAAAATTACAGAAAGTGAACAATCGTTTCCAAAACTCATTCGGCCCCCAGAACAGAACGATGTACGTAGCCGGCGGACCGCTCACAGCGGCGGCTGCACCTCATCGTTCCTCCGCACATTCCCCCGGGGCGGCCAGGACTTATCACCAGATACCTTCCCTCTGAACGGACAGACTCATGAAGTATCTGCTGCATCCTCCCCCGAGTTTCTGCATGGGATCTAGATGTAAAGTGTTAAGGTTACAGGGAGGGTCAGTGTCGGGGTTACAGGGAGGGTCAGTGTTGGGGTTACAGGGAGGGTCAGTGTTGGGGCTACAGGGAGGGTCAGTGTTGGGGCTTACAGGGAGGGTTAGTGTCGGGGTTACAGGGAGGGATAGTGTTGGGGTTACAGGGAGGGTAGTTGCTCTCATGGCCGGCAGCCTCTTCTTCTACATTCAGAGATGATCCTTGACGTCGCCGTCGCGCTTTGTTCATATCAGTTTATAGGAATATAATAACATGTTTCAGCGCTCTGCACATCACAGCGCGGTTCACGCATCGCAACGTATTCCCTGCAAATTGTTTAAATCTGTATAAACAGAAGTGAGGTAACAGTAATTACCCCGAGCGCGGCCGCCCACCAATCACCTCTCCGGGAAAGAGAAAAAACATTTCAGAGAGAAATTAAATGGAACTAGAAAATCATCCCACACACCCCCAC
>NW_017306662.1:421095-424082 GCF_000935625.1 Nanorana parkeri
AGACTGGCCGGGCGGGCGTGTTATGACAACGTGCGTGTGCCAATATAAAGGTGATGAAGGAGGGCGCGCTCTGCCAGGAGCCGGGAGATGCCGCATCGTTTCCGAATAGCCAACGCCAGAAAACGCTTTCAGCGCATGTCGTCACTGCCGCGGTTACCAGAACGGGGACAACAACCCAGATCTAGGCACAAGGTGTTTTCTTCTATCAGATCCAAAAGGATCTTCCCTTCAGTCTTCTATCTGACCTCCGTCCTTCCCTTCAGTCTTCTATCTGACCTGCGTCCTTCCCCTTCATCCTTCTATCTACCCTCGGCCCTTCCGTTCGTTCTTTTATCTAACCTCCGCCCTCCCCTTCAGTCTTCTATCTGACCTCCGTCCTCCCCTTCAGTCTTCTATCTGACCTGCGTCCTCCCCTTCAGTCTTCTATCTGACCTCCGTCCTTCCCTTCAGTCCTCTATCTGACCTCCGTCCTCCCCTTCAGTCTTCTATCTGCCCTCCGTCCTTCCCTTCAGTCTTCTATCTGACCTCCGTCCTTCCCTTCAGTCTTCTATCTGACCTCCGTCCTTCCCTTCAGTCTTCTTCCTAACTGAGGCCCACTGCAGGGGTTAATTTAGTTAATATCTGCAATTCTTCGGCAATATTCACCTTAAATCCAGAGATTTCCCCCGCAGTACCTTTGTCTACCACTAGATGTCCTCCTTCTGATGGCCGGCATCTTTCGACCATGCTTTGGCACTCCAACTGTTGTGGAACTACAAGTCCCATGAGGCATTGCAAGACTGACAGTTACAGACATGACTCCCAGAGGCATGCTGGGATTGGTAGTCTAAGCACAGCTGAAGGGCCGAAACTGCCCACCCCCTGCTATAGCGTGGCACTTGAAAGACAGCTGTGAGCCTGCTGGGCTGCTGACATCACATCTAAGATGGCGGCACCCAGTGTCAGTCCCGAGGGGGGGGAGGGGGGTACGTGACGTTTCCGGCACGCAGCGGGTCAGAAGCGCACAGTAGCACATTCTCACTTTATTCCGGGAGATCGCATTTAACTATCGGAATTTTTCCTCATGACTCATGTGCAATCACAGCCTCCTGACGCCGCGGCAATTACCGGCGCTCGCCGTACAGTCCTCCCGGTTTCTTTTTTTTTTTTTTCGCGGTCGAATGTTATCAATTACCAAATTCATTTTAATTGTTTAATCAGACGTCGCTTATTAGCGCTTCCCTCCTAATCACCCGGAGACGTTTCGGGTCACAGCGTCGCCAGCGGAACGGCGTGATGAATGGAGCCGTCAGACGGCGCTGATCAAATGCTTGGACGCTTCTCAAGAACAATACTTAGGTCAGCGGCAACCTTCTGCCGCGGTGCGCTCGAGCTCTGATTGGTCGGAATGACGGCGACCCGTCGCAGGTCGCTGTTGTATCGGCGTGCCGGTGTGTCAGGTTTTTCAAAGCGGTCGGCGCGGTCGTCTTGCAGCGTCGGTACTCTGGGTCAAGGTGGCAGCAGAAGAGACGGAGATGGTCAGCGACACAAAACGGAGCCTTAAACTTTGGGTAGTATCAAGTGATCTGTGCTCGATCAGCTTCATTGGAGTGCACAGGTGACATTGGGAGTGTCATAGACCCCTAATGTCTCCCTAAAGGGAACCTGTCACCAATAAGGTGCCGTCACATAGGGGGCCTTGTGAGCCCCCTTATGTGATATCAATAAAGTTATGTAAAAGAAAAAAAAGTTTAACAAAATACAGTAAAAAAAAAAAAAAGGAATGTCTCCCTCCTCCGCTCCGGCTTCAGCGCTTCGGACAAAGTTGGATATCTGCCCAAATAATCCATGAAGCTGTATATACAGGGGCGTCCCGAGGCTGGGTGACACCCAGAGCGGTAAACGAGTGTCACTCGCCCAGACGTCACCGCGCATGCATCTTGGTGATGGACGCCGGCAGAGAGAGGAGGGGACAGTCACCCGGCGGGATAAGGTATGCCGCCGGGTCCCCTCCTCTCTCCTGATACTGTCGGGCGTTCGGTCCATGACCGAGCGCACGACTTTTCAGAGGGAGGGTGACACCAAAATGACCGTGAGTCCTTTTGGTGTCACCCCTCCTAATGGTGTCACCCGAGTGCGGGCCGCACCCCCCTCGTGACGCCACTGTGTATATATGAGACCGTCAAATGATGGAAGAGAGAATTCAAGCGCGGTCGCACAAATATACAGGATGGCCTGACGGAAGGTCGTCCGTCAACTGACGCAGAGCCAAGTGTGGTGACGAAAGTTGAGCTAGGTGCGGGCCGCACCCCCCTTGTGACGCCACTGGTCGGTATTTAACCTTGTCCGGCATGACACCAACTCCAATTCTCTCGGCTCTCACTATAATTCACCGCGTCCTACAAAAAACAAAAATTGTCCGGCATGTTACTAGGATATCCGCCTATAAACCTGCAAGATTTCCAATCCCTGGCACATCGAGATCATGGTGAGGGTCAGAACTTATTGGCCTCCCCTCGTAGAATAGATCTTGGATTTTAGGTCCTTTAGATCAGTGCTTCTTAAAGTGTGGGTCGCGACCCCATATGGGGTCCTGCAAGTGAACAGGCGGGGGGTCGCGATCTGAAACATTAAGGTTGGCAGGTGCGCAATTTTTTGGGCTCGCAAGGTGGGAAAAGTCCAGCGCCCCGCGCCAACATTTTTCATTTCTGACTCTTTTTTTGTTTTTTGTTGAAGAAGTTTCTGAGTCTGCAAATGTTTCGGTGTGGAAACTCAGCGTGAAATGATTTGCATAGTCAAACAAGAACTTTCTGAGCAGGTTTTTTACGCGTTCCCTGTTTAGGATTTTGAAGGCGCAAAATATCTATTAAAAAAAAGCAAATTACTGAATTGTTTTTTTCTTTGAATTTTAAATGTTTACAGGAGATGGTTAGAGCCGTGTCCCCTCAGGTACCTCTGTAATTAAAGGAGAACTATGGGGGGGGGGGATGCTTTTCACTCACCTCATA
>NW_017306662.1:424233-435106 GCF_000935625.1 Nanorana parkeri
TTGTCGGGATCCGCTTCAGCTGCGGCGTCTCAGTATACCGCGAGCTGTAGCTCCCTATATACTGAGCTTAGGGTGACGGGAGGACGCTAGTTTGTGTCCTCCCGTTACCCTAAGGAGAACTATGGGGAAAAGCCTTAACCACATAGTTCTTCTTTAATAAATCAAGGCAACTGGACTTGCTGTATTTTTGAAGATGTTTTGTCGGTCATCCGACTACCTTTCTGAATTGAGAAAGCTGGTCAGATGACCAGTGAAACGTCTTCAAGACGAATACTTCAAGTCCAGTTGCCTTGATTTATTCTTTACAGATATACCATGATCTAGATAAATGAAAACCTTCACAGACATCTCCTAGGTATCCTTTACATTGCTTTACCGATACGTGCGCTAAACGTTGGGTGTGTTGCAATGGGCTGGCAGCCCAAAGCACAGTTACAGCAGAGCCCTCATTCACACGGGAATCGGCCGGCACAAACAGCTCCGTGTTGCGCGCACGGCCGTATCGGGCAGCTCCCGGGAAGGACAGGTGCTGTGTGTGATTAGTACGCAACCCCCGTCCTTCTCTATGGGAGTACGCGGCCATACGCTGCCCTGCACTTCCGTGCGCACGTGCGTAGTCGTACGCTGACAGGATGGAACCTGTCTGCATCCGAGCCGGGACACCCGCACCCGTACGGACCTGCACTTGGGGTGAGCGTAGGGCGGCGTAAGGCCCCGTAGTACCATAGAGAAGGACGGGGGCTGCGTACTAATCACACGCAACACCTGTCCTTCCCGGGAGCTGCCCGATACGGCCGTGCACGCAACACGGAGCTGTACGTGCCGACCTTTTCTCGTGTGAATGAGGGCTTAAGGTGCACTGTCGGCCCCTTAACGTATGGTAATGGATTGTGTTACCTCATTTGCATTAACTAAGGAGCTGATTAATAAATATTCACTTCAGCGAAAGCTGGGAGAATGCTGTTCGCACATCTCTACCGCCACTAGAGGGAGCCAAAGAGCATAGGAAATTCCTTTTGCTCTTCCGCGCCATCTAGTGGCCGCAGTGGGTGTGTGAATGGCATTTGCCCAGCTATATGTTGGGTGGAAGATTTATAAATCAGCCCCTTGGTGTGGAGGAGGCCTTAAAGTAGATGGAAACCCAAACTGAATCACAATTAGTTTGCTAAGACACTGTGTACAGAAACAAATTCTTACCTAAAATGCTGTTAACCTCTTTTTTTCATCCATGCCTGTGCTGTTGACCTCCTGCTGGCTCTTCACAGCCGCTTCCTGTCTACATGCTCTAGCAACTGCTGCCTATCACTCCCCAAGGTGGGATTCCTAATGGTGACAGCAGTGGGCCATGCCTAGACAACGTGCATAGGCACAGCCGCTTGTGAGCTCTGTCTGAAGACTAGGGATGCACCGATATTTTGCAGTCGGTACTCGCAGATGCTGAAGCAGATAATCACACGCAGCACGGCCTCCTGATTTCCTGGGAAGCCGGCTCCATGTTTGGCTTGAAACAGCATGGAGCTGGCTTCCTGGGCGGTGAGTGATAACCCGCCTCCCAGTTTCCTGATTGGCCAGGATCCATGCAGATTGGCCTGAAAGCGCGCTTCCCAGCCAATCAGCATCGAGCTGATAGGGAACAACTGAAGATCTCTCAGCAAAGTGCAAGTGTAACAAGCAAGCATCCTTAAATAGCCCGTTTGCCACCAATGGCAGGAATGTGCATGTGCACGTCAGCGGGTGCGCGCCCTGACTTGCGGATGGGCGCATTGCGTGCGTCAACATTGGTACCGTAAAGCAAAACAAACGACAAACGCACTCAACAATTTGTTACCAGTTGTACAGTGAGGTGCACACGAAATGGGCTTTGAACAGTGGTACAGTAGAAAGGCAAATGTGAGTGTGACATGATGCCTTTCTACTGTTCAACATTGGTACCGTAACGCTTTTTTCATGTATATATTTATGCGCAACGGCTCGTCCATCAATACGTGCAGAAGCTGCACTATGGACACCGACTGAACTTCCCTGACACCTTGAATTCAAGTGCGGTGGTAGACGGCCCCCCTGTGGCAGAGTGCCTAATGAGAGTGCGTCTGCTCAGGGTTCCACTTTAATGCAGCGGCAGAAGGAATGACATGTGGTGGCAGCATTAGGCGGCTAATTTGCTTCTTTGTTTTAGAAAAACACGAATCCTAATGTGTCTAGGAGTAAATTATCAAGAAAAATAAAAGAAAGAAGACGCTCATTAGCAGCTGCGGTCTGAGATCGATTGTCTTTTAACGGCCGGGCCGCAGACCCTCCCAGACGAAATAATACCCCATTTGTCAGCGCTAAAGAAAATATGAGCAGACCACATCAGACGCACTGCCCTGCCATTGGCCGTCCATGCCTGTAGAGGGATATTCCGTTCCTCGAGGTCCACCAAACCAGAACACACTCATGTCAGATTTGCATCAATAAAGGTCTATGAGGAAGACGGTTGTATTGAAGAATATTTTATGGTCCTACAAATTCCAAATGAAATTCTGAAGAGCCAAACTTTCTGCTTTCTTGAGGATTTTTTCCCTCCAGTATTTCCTGGACCATAGAGGACCCCTCACCAGGTGTTCCCCATCAGGTGTCCCTCTTCAGGTGTCCTTCATCAGGTGTCCCTCATCAGGTGTCCCCCATCAGGTGTCCCCATCAGGTGTCCCTCATCAGGTGTCCCTCATCAGGTGTCCCTATCAGGTGTCCCTCATCAGGTGTCCCCCATCAGGTGTCCCTCATCAGGTGTCCTTCATCAGGTGTCCTTCATCAGGTGTCCTTCATCAGGTGTCCCTCATCAGGTGTCCCTCATCAGGTGTCCTTCATCAGGTGTCCCTCATCAGGTGTCCCTCATCAGGTGTCCTTCATCAGGTGTCCCCCATCAGGTGTCCCTCATCAGGTGTCCCCCATCAGGTGTCCCTCATCAGGTGTCCCTCATCAGGTGTCCATACTTTCATTGACTCAAAGCAAGTAAGCAGATCCAGTGCTTTGTCTTCAATGGCTGCACACTTGTTCCAGGACAGCCAGTACTGGAGCAAGGTCATTCAGTGCAATTTGCCAACTGTGCCCCCCTCCCCTCCTCCTCTCCAGTGCCCACCTGATCATCTTCTACTTCTACTAGACTTGTGCGCCGTCAAAAAATGTGTTCTGTTTCGCTTCGGAATATCCGTTGTTCGTAATTCGTAACTGAACTCAATTCAGGTTCGGATTCGTACGAAATACGAATTTTCGTTAGTGGCGGTTATATTTTCGTAACTGTACGAACATTCGTTATGATGAAGTTAAAAAGCAAAATACCTTTGTTAATATTGGAGTCGATGTGGTAGTTGTTTTTTTATCCGAAATACAAATTCCGTTAACGGATTCCGTATCCGAATTCCGTATTTCGGACTTTAAAAAAAAACTACCATCAACTCCAATATAAATGTACTTTGCTTTTTACCTTCAGTATAACGAATGTTCGTAACGGAACGAAAATACGTCAACGGAATTTCGTATTTCCTGCCTGTGTATTGTAATGCGACTCTCAGCAGCAGCGGATCCGTATCTCGGATTAAAAAAAAATCTTGTCATGTTGTTCAACCTCATTTACAGGGGTAATATTAGTTCCCGTTTCAAAGAAATTCGGATCCGAAACTCGTTAACGGAATTTCGTATTTCGGATATATTTGGGAAACTGCCATTCGGATTTCGGATGCTCCGAAATTCGGAATTTCAGGAAAATTCGTACGAATTTCGATTTGTAACAAAACGAATCGCACATGTCTAACTTCTACTCTGACTTCTTATACGGGTGTTTATGCTGCGCCAAGTCTAATGATCTCCTCTGATCCCCTCATCTCCAAACACCTGACCATTACTGAAGTGGAAATTCGATGTCAGAATGCACCGGCCCAATTTGATATGAAGAATTATTAGGCCACGTCTCCAGAAGCACCACAATGGGGCCCATTCGTATCTGCGCAAACAAGAACAGGAGCTTCTTAGGCCCCGTTCACACTGATCGTTTTTTCTGCGCAATTTCCGCTCTATGTCGCTTGTCCAATGCATTTCAATGGAGCTGTTCACATCTTACGATATCGCGCGACAGAAAGGTCAATAATCTGTAAAAAATAAGTCAAGGCAACCGGACTGGCTTTATTTTTCTTGAAGACATTTCACTGGACATCCGACCGGCTTTCTCCCGTCCTTGTACAAAAAATTATCTGGGAATAAATATGGTGAATGTTGTTCCAATCCACATAATCTGTTAGTCGCAACCCGGTGTTGATTGCATTTGCATAATTGGAGTCTAGGATGTGTTATCAGCCATACGCCGGTGTAGCTGCTGTTTTGTTTCACCGACATACAATTCCGAGCGCTCCTCACTGCACTGGACGGCATACACAATGTTGTTCATCTTGTGTTTTGGCGTTGGGTCTTTTGGGTGAACCAGTTGTTGCCTCAGTGTATTGCTGGGTTTAAAGTGACATTAAAGGCAAGGAGTTTTTTCCCTCCCCCCAATGTTAATGTCAGCACTTACCTTAAATGATGTCTCTTAATCCGATCTTCTCCTTCTTTCCTTTTCAGCCTTCTCTCCAGCGCTGCTGCGGCTCTCCGATCCAGCGCCGACTCCTCCGTCCTTGCTGGCACTTCCTGTCCCACGGTGTCTGCATGCGAGTGCACGCGTCCATAGACTTACCTTGTGCCTCTCCTCATGTCCTGGCCGAAAATCCGAACTGCGCATGCGCCCGCCCCAAGATGCTTTGTGGCCGCTCAAGCATTTTCGGGTTTTGGAACGGGAGCGCGTGGGGAAGACACAGGTAAGTTTAAACCTTTAAAGAGTTGTTTTTTTTATTACTTTTTGCATATATCTACTGCTTGCTAGCCATATATATATATATACATATATATATATATATATATATTTAGTATACGTATATATGTGTGTATGCAAAAACACCGGAGGGTTTAGAAACCGTTTAAAGCAGACAGGGAAGTGATGTTTTTTAAAAACCCTTCTGAGTTTCTCAGATACCCCTCTGTTTGTCATGCTTAGCTCCACCTAGTGGCCATACTGCAGTATTACATGACATTCGATCTGGAAAAAAAGATATTATTATTATTGTAAGATCATTCGCTTTTGCCATTATTTGCATGAAATTATCTATCTATCTATCTATCTATCTATCTATCTATCTGTCTGTCTGTCTGTCTGTCTGTCTGTCTGTCTGTCTGTCTGTCTGTCTGTCTAATATCACTTAACATGATCTTACTATATATCTAAAGCTACACCCAATGCACAAAGTTGATCATTTTCTATGAAGACAAATCCCTATGTGAACGCATTTTTTCTTTTTAAGCAGAGAGCAACAAAGATAACATTCTATCCTCCAAACTAGCCGGTGAGACGAATTTTAGCCCTTGTCCAACCCTCCGTGATAAGTGGCTAACTTTATTAATAGCAGTCCCCCGTCTCCCCCGCCAGGAACGGGTTAATTAGCGTGATTTAGAATCATCTTGACAGTTCTCAAATGGCACATTTTCTTGTTAGTTGAAGCTTTGACAGCTCCGGGTTTGAGGTTAGCGATATTAATTCCCCGCATACTTTTCGAGCAATCTCCATTTGTAACCGTCTTAGAAAGAAAAAGTTGAATTTTCCAACAATTTCCTTATTTCCTTCGCCCTGCCCGCACGCCTAACCGCCGGCGTGAATGCAGCTCCTCGGCGCAAACTGTTTGCTTTATCTTGAATAACTATATAATTGATTGAGGCGGTGGACAAGAAGGCTTCAGATTCGCTGGTGAGATGGAAGGAGCAATATTTCTCGAAAATCTGGCAGGCTGGCCTTTTCCCTTGTTGAAGGAAAATAAATGGCTGAGCGGTGCACTTGCTATTTAGCATCTTGGGTTACCTGGAGAGCCGGCCTCGCTGGCACTCTTCTCTGTTTAATAAGTGCTGCCTCTCACAAGGTCCCGATTGTCCGCGCAGCGAGTCGTACAGGAGAAGCAAAACGAGATTTAATTACGTAGGACGGCACGGTGGCTGCCGGGAAAACCGTTTATTTGTTTTTACTTGGGCAAGATTTTTTTTTTTCTGCGTTAGCAGCTTAACCGCCACTTACGAAGACGCGAGGGGGACTAATTAATTGAAACGTTGATTGGATTTTTTTTTTTGAAGAAACACAATTTGTCAGAGTGTGCCGTGAATACAAGGCAATGTTTTAGGGAAGGTTTACTCGGGATAATTACAGTTTGCTTGTTGTTGGCTCCGCGGTAAGGCGAGGAATTGTTGATTGAGCGGACAGGTAGGGAGGCGGCCTGTTCCTGGTCATGTAGAAGGAACCTGTTTAGCCGCAGGCTGAAGAGTATGGAAAGGAATGACATCGCTTGCATGAAGGGAAGGCTAACCGATCCCAATGTGACTTTGTTTCATAAAAAGGATAATATTTTGCTACATTGTATAAATTGTCATTTAAAGCCCAAATAAAGTTTAGTTTCATGCATACGTGTGTGCGCTGCGCTTTAAAACTAAGTTCACATATCCCTTTAGGGATCTTTAAAGTGACTTTAAACTCCGGAGTTAAATCTTAAAAATCCATCCAAGTCCCTGAACTCTGAGCAACAATGTATCTTATTTGTATCACTCATTGCTAATTTGTAGGGGTGCACTGATGCTACAATGGGTGCCAATACCAAGTATTTGGGCGAGTACGAGTACTCAGCCAAATGCTCTCGATACTTACCTCTGATACCAAGATCTCCCTCTGACCGGCAGTGCTGAGGGAGCATGGAGGCGGCTTCTTTTCCAATCAGGAAGCCGGGCGGGGGGTCATTACGTGCCAACCACCAGGTTATGACATGCCACCCGGCTTCCTGATCGGCTGGGAAGCCAGCTTCACTTCTTGGTAGGCAGCCTGGCTTCTTAACCAATCAGGAAGCCGGGGCGGCACGTCAGAACTCGAGTCCCGGCTTCCTGATTGGTCAGGAAGCAAATGCAGCCTTGGAAAAAGTGAAGCCGGGGAACAAAAGTAGCCCCCCTCCAGAAGGACAGACAATTGGTAGGCAGTTGTCACCCTATAACAGGAAGTACCTGAGGAAGGACCTTCATCGCAGGATCACCAGGCATTAATCAATTGATTGAAAAATACTTTTTGAATGGCATTAAAATATTACTAAAGGTTTTTTTACCTTAATACATTCTCTGCATTAAAGTACCTTTCTGTGTCCGCTGCCTCCCCCCCACACACACACCGTCCCAAACGTCCCGGTTGCAGGGGTAGAGATTAAGGGCAGAGGAGCCATAGGCTCCTTCTGCTGTCAATCAACCTGTTGGGCGGAGAGGAGGGGCGTGACCTGCACACACAGCCACTTGCGGGCACAAGTACGCACGGGTACCTCTACAGCAGCCGCTTAGCTGATGGCGGTACCCGTGCAGGGGACGGGGGGGAAGAGCTACACAGGAACTGAACATTTTTAATTAAAACAACAAAGGATTTTTACAAGTGTGGGCCTCCTATTTACAAATAAAAGAAATGAAGCTTTAAAGTGACATTAAACCCTCAGATTTTTTAACATAAACCAATACTATAATGTGCGCCTTACTGTAATCCATGGTAGTTTCCCTTCTCTTTGCTGCTCTTCCTTTTAAATCTGTATCTGTTCTCATGCTGGGGGAGAACTTCTGTTTTGCAGCAGACTGCCTTGTCTCAGGAATGGATACATGGTGTCTGTGTGAAGGTTCACAACCTGAGCCAGCACTGCCGGAAGAGGCCCTGAGCAGCAAAGGGAAGTTCTGCCCCAGCATGAGAAGACATGAGGATTTAAAAGGAAGAGCAGCAAAGAGAAGGGAATCAACCATGGATTACAGTAAGGCGCACATTACAGTATTGTTTTATGTTAAAAAATCTGAGGGTTTAATGTCACTTTAATATCACTTTAAAGCTTATATAAGATGTAATGATTAGAATTACAGCCACTTACTAAAAAAAACACAATTGTTTCTAATGTCTAAAATCCAACAAGGGGGTTGAGATTCCCTCGTCAGGGTCCAGTGCAGTGCATGAAACTTGCGGATGATGCAACTTGACACCATCCATGGAAAGGCGAATTAAGGGACGTGACATATCAATAAAAATTCACGTACTGAACATGTTGATACAAAGAAGCAATGTGATGATCATTGTAACACTCGCAGCTTGCTCCTGTCCCCTTAAGGCTGCAAGAAATGTTCAGCCTACTGGAAATAAATATTATCTTAAAATGTAACTCGAGGGGAAGAAATGATTTGTGTAACAGATAAAATACCAATTTGTGACACCTCATTTAGCGCTTTATTAAACCCGAGGGGTTCGAAAATGAGAGCCGGGCTGAACAGACCTCTGCAGTGTTCAGCTTCTATGTGCTGAGACGGGGTATAGAGGAGAGCAAATTTCACACCCATATCCTCAAAACAAGTTAGGTTAGCTCCAAATGAATCGCCAATGGCCTTGAGCCGCCGGTTCCAGGAGAAACAAGAGAATCCTTCCCGGAACCACACCAAAGGATTCCTATTTTAATGGAAAAATTCAGGGGATCAAAATGGTATTAATATCATTATTATTATTAAAGGAGAACGATGAGGTGAGTGATTTCCATAGTTCCAGCCGACGTGTGTCAATTAAACTGTCACACGTCGGCTCAATAGATCGGGAAGTGAGGGAACGCATACCGTCGCTCGCTCACTTCTCGATCATGTCCCTGCAGAGAGCCGTGACTGTCACTCACGGCTCCCTGCAGGGATTCCCCCCTCACCGCTCCGATCCTCCAGCGCTGACTGGCAGAACAAATGGGGGAGTGGGCGGGTACAGCTGGCTCTGCCTCTAGATAGGCAGAGCCAACTGTCACTCACGCAGCTGGGTGGATCCAGACAGTAATGTCGGCATCCGTCCCAGCTGCGGCGTCTCAGTGTACCGCGAGCTGTAGCTCCCTATATACTGAGGTTAGGGTGACGGGAAGGCGCTAGTTTGTGTCCTCCCGTTACCCTAAGGAGAACTATGGGGAAAAGCCCTGACCCCCATAGTTCTCCTTTAAACCTCTTCATAAAGCTGAACACCAGGCAAACAGAAAAGCACACAGCGAGCTGCTTATCCTACAGAAGGAGTTGTCTTTCTGTCCATCCAGTGCTGATTTTCACACAGCACAGCTCTGTCTCTGTTACAGTTCAGTCACCTTTACAGGCAGGTCTTGTCCTTCCCCTAGCCTGTGACTGGACAGTGCAAGGAGAAGCAGCAGACTGATGAGCTCATCTCTCTGTCACTCTGCTCACGCTATCTGTAAAAAATAAATCAAGGCAGCTGGACTTTGCTGTATTTATCTTGAAGATGTTTCGCTGGTCATCCGACAAGTTTTCTCAATTGAGAAAGCTAGTCGGATCACCAGCGAAACGCCCTCTAACAGAAAGAAAGAAAGAAAGAAAGAAGGAAAGAAAGAAAGAAAGAAAGAAAGAAAGAAAGAAAGAAAGAAAGAAAGAAAGAAAGAAAGAAAGAAAGAAAAGGGAAAAGGCAATTACTCCAAAATTAAAAGAAGTTTGCAATGTTTTGACAGACCAAGGTGGAGGCCTTACATACTGTGAGGGGAATTTATCAAAAGTGCATGGTGACCAATCAGCTTCTATCTCTCATTTTCAAATCTTAACTGAACAAACTGAAGAGAGAAGCTGATTGGTTGCCTTGCACAGCTGCTCCACTGTTGATAAATCCCCCTTTATATATCTTAAAAAATATAAGAAAAAAAAAAGCCAGAACCTGACATTGTAACAAATGTAACTCTTTTTTTCCCCATTGCATTCTCAATTAGACATTATCAACTCCTGATTTACAAACAATGATGTTAATGAAGAAATAGCAGGAAAAAAAGAGAGAGAGAGCGAGAGAGAGAGAGCGAGAAAGAAAGAAAGAAAGAAAGAAAGAAAGAAAGAAAGAAAGAAAGAAAGAGCAATTATTTTGTAAATCAAAAGAGTTTGGATTCTTTGAAAGGCCAAGGTGGGAGAACAGAAAAAAGGAAAAGGCAGAAACAGGAAGAAGCAGGGAGGAAGTAACAAAAGAAGGGAGAAAGGAAGAAAAGAAGGAAGGAAGAAGAAATGAAGAAGGTAATGAAATGAAAGAAAGAACGGGAGGAATGAAGGAAGAAATAAAGGAAGGGAGAGAGAGAGAGGGAGAAAGAAAGAAAGGTAAAGAAAATGGAAGGGAAGGAATAAGGTAAAGGAAATGGAAAAGAAAGAGAAAGAGGTAGAGAGAGAGGGAGAAAGAAACAAAGAAAAGGAAGATAGAAAGAGAGAGAAAGAAAGACAGAAAGAAACAAAGAAAAGGAAAATAAATAAATAAATCGATAAAGAAAGATGTGAGGTGCTCAAAGGCTTCAGTAATGGAAAGAAAAAAAGAAAGAAAGAAAGAAAGAAAGAAAGAAAGAAAGAAAGAAAGAAAGAAAGAAAGAAAGAAAAGAAAAGGAAAATAAATGACTCGAGCAGTAAAGTGAGTTGTGTTACTTTCTTGCTTTCAGCGTCCGGATGAACTTGCAGATTTGAGACGTTTCTGTCTTCGGGAGATCTGTGGAGATGGAAATGGCAGGTTAGCAGACTCAATATTTCAGCTTTGCTTTCCAATTATTATTATTTGCAATGAAAACAACTTAAATTCATCCCTCACTCCTGAAAGACGGACCACAGGGCTAAATTGCCGCTCTAGAGACTGTCGCCTGCGATAATTTGACTTCATTACACCGGGGGCCTAAATGGAGGTCTTCCTTTTTCCATGCTTCGGCTTCTCTGCCGAGTCTAAACCTCCGCACAACAGACAGCTTATTGACTTCTCAGCGAGCCTGTAATTAGGGCCCGA
>NW_017306662.1:435177-438434 GCF_000935625.1 Nanorana parkeri
AGGGGTAATAATATGCACGGCAATAATGTTGTAATGCTTTATTAAAGAGCAGTAATGATAGGCTGCTGGAGAATGACAGGGCCTCTTATTAATCCGTCATTGGAACGGTAAACAGGCTGCGGCATGAGGAGGCGTAGAGAGCGGTCAGCTGCCCAGGCCATGTTCTCATTGCTTAGAGTCTGGCGAGGGGTGACCGGCGCTCCAAGATAGTGATGTTACCGACTGGATGAACGGGCTGCATGCTGGTGTCCTGAGCTGCACAAAATTATACAATATATTATTATTATACAGGATTTATATAGCGCCAACAGTTTGCGCAGCGCTGTACAATATAAGGAAGACATTACAATCACAATACAATTCAAGACAAGATGGTAAGGAGGACCTCCGTCCTCCCCTTCAGGTACCAGGGAAGGCAAAATATTAAAAAATGTAACTTTAGTACTTTTTTTATTGCATTTCAGTTGCAGTCCCTTCAGAGCTCAGAATGGGAAAGAGAGAAGCAGCACAAGAAGCTTTATGAACTCATGAATTGGCTCTTTCTTTTTTCACTGTCCAGTCACAGACGGGGGAAGGGACAAGACCTGTAAGTGCGACTTAACTGGAGCAGGTAGAGCTGTGTAAATCTCAGGACTGATTGGACAGAAATGAAAAAACCTTTGGCAGGCAAAACAACTCTGATCAGTGGTGTAACAATCACCATAGCAACCCAGGCGGCCGCTATGGAGCCTGGGGCACAGGGGGGCCGCCGGGGTCACTATGGCATCTGAGGCTGCTGGCTGTCATTGGCGGCTGTGAGGAGGAACACGCCACTATTCACACGTGCAGCGGCGCGTTCCTCCTCACAGCAGCTGCTTAATCGGTGACAACCAGCAGCTTCGGAGGAGGTTGTCGTCGGCAATGATGGATGCGGTGGGGCCCAGTGATCGAGGAGGCAGGGCAGAGCCCAGTGATGGAGGAGGCGTGGCCCCCAAGCGATCGTGGAGGAGAAGGGGGCGGACAGAGGATCAGAGCAGACAGGTAAGAGAGCTTGACCGCCCAACTGAGACCCTGCAGAGCCCAACATGAAGAGTCTATGGTGGGCTCTGCAGGGTCACCCTCAGGTGGGCTGTTTGGGTTATCAGGTGGGCTTAACTAAAAATCACAGGGCCCCATACAACATTTTACTATGGGGGCCCTGTGGTTTCTAGTTACACCCCTGGCTCTCATATATGTATTTAGCTGTATGCCTAAAGTTCAGCTTTATTGAGGAAGCCTAGAGAAACACAGATGGCCACCAGAGGGACAATCGACAAATCTGTACATGTCCAATAAAGAGGGCAACATGGAACAGTAAATGTATGACATGTTACAGTACGTGTCTGCTGAGAACACATGACACTTTCCCTTTAACAATCATGTTACATGTCGAGGAGCTTGATGAAGAAACTTAACAGAGAACATCAACGCGGCATTTTTTTTTTGTGCCCCGGCGGACACAGTATGTATTGTGTTCATTGGCTCCGAACCCCAGACATCCCATCCATAGGCATCAGTGGTGGAGCGCACCTTCGGCAGGGGCGCGCGCGTCAGCCGGGCTAATGCTTAGAAAACATAATGGCACCATCTATAGACCTTGACAAGCTTTCCAGACTGGGAGGAGCAAGCCCTCTTGGGTTTTACGATACATAGAACCTTTTTTTTTTTAATGCTCAATGGCTGATAAATGGCTTAGTCATTATTTAAATTTTCGGGAAGAGAGCTGCGCTTCTAATAGGGTTTTAATGTATTCCAGACTCCGTTGTTTGCACTGTTGGTAGCAACTCAAGCTCTCGTCCAACTCTTGTTGGCCGATGATTTAGAGAACATTACCTAAATGGCTACGAGGATATGACTCTGCCTTCATTCCCCAGCTAAGCTTAACCTTCTCCAGACACCACAGAATTTGGCCAGGGCCGGGAATTGGCAGAGATTGGGTTTTGATACGACTTACGAAAGGAAACCACAAAAAGACTCGCAAGTGCCCTGGCAACTTTTTTTTTTCCTTGTTTGAGTCTGTGTTTCTTTCCTTCCTCTAAAGACTGAGGCGATATCCTTCAGACGGGAGACAGACATCTCCGCGGGTTCTCCGGGGCAGGAGAGGGCACTTACAGTACTTGGCTGTACCAAGAGTGCGGGAGGCACAGACTGAGGAAGGAAAGCCGGTAGATGCGAGGGAAATGATAGCGTACGTTTCTGGAAGGGAAGATCACCGCAATGGGTTTTATGACTGTGGGGCACAAAGCTTGAAGGCCAAAAAAACACTAAAATTGGGATTTGGATGAATACAGTTCTTCATCATATTGAAAGATTTTTCATGTTGTTTAGGTTGTCGTTGTTGGTAGGGCGACGATGAATGTTCCTTCACTAACATCGTTGGTTGCTAAGTAGGAGTTGATTATGTGTAATTAAGTATACAATGAAAAAAAAAGTTACATTTGTTACAATGTCAGGTTCAGGCTTTTCTTTTTTTTTTTTAGTTATATCTTGTTTTTATTAAAATATACAATATATGAGGCCCTCCCCCCTTGGTGTGTCCAAACATTGCAAACTTCTTTTATTTCTGGACCAATTGCCATTTCTCTTTTTTCTTTCTTTTTGTCCTGCTTCTTCCTGTTTCTGACTTTTCCTTTTTTTTCTGTCCTCCCACCTTGGCCTGTCAAAGAATCCAAACTCTTTTGATTTACAAAATAATTGCTCTTTCTTTCTATTTTTTTCCTGCTATTTCTTCATTAACATAATTGTTTGTAAATCAGGAGATGATATATATCTAACTGAGAATGCAATGAGAAAAAGAGTTACATTTGTTACAATGTCAGGACCTGGCTTTTTTTCTTATATCTCATTTTTATTAAAATATACAATATGTAAGGCCTTCACCCCTTGGTTGTTCTTCCTTGGTCTGTCAAAACGTTGCAAACTTCTGGTAATTTTGGAGTAATTACTTTTTCCCATTTCTTTCTTTCTTTCTTTCTTTCTTTCTTTCTTTCTTTCTTTCTTTCTCTTTCTTTCTTTCTTTCTTTCTTTCTTTCTTTCTTTCTTTCTTTCTTTCTTCTTTCTTTCTTTTTTTCTTTCTTTCTTGTCCCTCCCCTTCCTCGCTCCCTTCCTTTCTTCCTTCCTGTTTCTTTCCTTTCGTTCCCTGACTTTTCCTTTTGCCTTTTTCTTGCCCTCTCTTTCTTTCAATGTTTCTTTCAGACTTTTTTTTTTTGTAGCTTGTTTTTTTTTTTTCAATTAAATGC
>NW_017306662.1:439123-441434 GCF_000935625.1 Nanorana parkeri
TTTCTTTCTTTCTTTCTTTCTTTCTTTCTTTCTTTCTTTCTTTCTTTCTTTTTCTTTCTTTCTTTCTTTCTTTCTTTCTTTCTTTCTTTCTTTCTTTCTTTCTTCTTTCTTTCTTTTTTTCTTTCTTTCTTGTCCCTCCCCTTCCTCGCTCCCTTCCTTTCTTCCTTCCTGTTTCTTTCCTTTCGTTCCCTGACTTTTCCTTTTGCCTTTTTCTTGCCCTCTCTTTCTTTCAATGTTTCTTTCAGACTTTTTTTTTTTGTAGCTTGTTTTTTTTTTTTCAATTAAATGCTGCAGGTTGATGCAGATTCCCTCAGAATCACCCATCGGTCGGACACCCCGGTCCGTATGTTTTCTGAAGCCGCTCAACCAAACATGTATACTTAGTACCAATTTCAAAGCCTAACAGACACAGCCCCCCCCCTTGGACGAGCGCTGCATTTAGGTACGTTGTCCTTGAAACTTTCCTGATGCAGATTCCCACCTGTACATCATCCTCTTAGGCCGGGTTCACACCTGGGCGTTTTACAGCGCTGATCGACGATCTGTAAAACGCTCAAACAGTAAAATCCCATACTTCCCTATGGGTATGGTTCCCACCTGGGTGTATTTCAGCCCGTGGAAACGCGCTGAAAAATGCCCTGCGCCCAAACAAGTACAGGAGCTTCTTTGGGGCGTTTTTCTGCGCGTTTCCATTGCTAATCCCGAGTGTGGCTCGGGGGTTAACAAAGCGGTAACCCCCGAGCCACACTCGGGAATACAGCGTAGGACTTACCTTGTCCGCGATCCCCGCTGTGCCCTCCGGCGGCTGCCGACTTCCAGGTTGCGTCGATTGAGAGCGGCCGCGTCGCAGGGGGGTGGAGCTGGCGGGAAGTTTGAAAGTGAAAAAAAAAATTGAAATACAGAAAATAAGGGGGAAAAAAATCATACTGCCAGTGAAACGCGCGTTTCACTGAACGGAAAAACGTGCTAAAAAACGCAAAAAAAAACAAGATGAAAAACGAGCAGAAAAAATACGCCCAGTTGTGAACCTGGCCTTAGAGTAACATACAAATCTAAAGCCTTTATGAATTAATTGAAAATACTTTTTCAACCCTTGTTTTCCATTTTCCTCCTTTAAAAAGCTTCTTTTCCATTTTAGAGGGAGGAGCCTATCATTATTCATTATTTTTCTTTTATCTCCAACTCTACTGTTTCTTTTCCTTTTTCCTTCTATTACTCTCTCCCTCTAAACTAAATTATTCCCTTTCTTTCTTTCTTTCTTTCTTTCTTTCTTTCTTTCTTTCTTTCTTTCTTTCTTTCCATTACTGGAGCCTTTGAGCACCTCACACCTTTCTTTCTCGATTTATTTATTTTCCTTTTCTTTGTTTCTTTACCTTTCTTTCTTTCTTTCTTTCTTTCTTTCTTTCTTTCTCTCTCTCTCTCTCTCTCGCTCTCTCTCTCTCTCTCTCTCTCTCTCTCTCTCTCTCTCGCTCGCTCTCGCTCTCTCTCCCTTCCTTTATTTCTTCCTTCATCCCTCCCCTTCTTTCTTTCATTTCATTTCTCTCCAACTCTACTGTTTCTTTTCCTTTTTCCTTCTATTACTCTCCCCCTCTGAACTAGATTATTCCTTCTTTTCTTTCTTTCTTTCTTTCTTTCTTTCTTTCTTTCTTTCTTTCTTTCCTTCCTGCCTTCCTCCCATCAATAGTCTTCTGGTAGTACATAACCCATAAATACATCTGGATGATCCTGGATACTTTACATGCAGAGTTGTGAATTTTATAAGCACTTTCCTCTCGTTATGAACACTCTGTGACTTTTTCTTTGCTTAGTTCTGGAAAATGATATCTTGGAGGCTGATACGCTGACTTTCTCCACTTCCTGGTAGGTCCATTATTTGGCTGCGGCGATGCACCAGTCCCCGCAGCCTGGCTGCTAGCACCGTATCACCCTTCCATCTGTTCAGGCGGTTATGTAACATTGCTTGGAAGAGGCACACGATGACTGTAGAACAGATCCAAAAGCCAGTACAGAGGTTTCTGACAGGCGAGGCGGAACTCTCACAGCTCTCATTTGTCTAGCAGAGCATTTTTTTTTTTTTTATTCCTGATCAGCTGAGATCCTCACGCAGTGATTGCGGATTACTTAACACAGCAAACACTGGGCAGCATCTTCCTGCCCAAACCACACAGTAGCTTCATGGAACAAATTCCCAAATCCTGCCGGAGATTGGCAGTTAGCGTAAGTGATAGCTGGGAAGACACAACATTTCCTGCAGCTTTTTTTTTTTTTTTTTTCCTTTAAAAGCCAAGGAAAAAAAAAAAAAAAGGCCCCC
>NW_017306662.1:441723-449740 GCF_000935625.1 Nanorana parkeri
TTTTTTTTTTTTTTGCCTTGAACAGCACAGGAAGAAAAAAAAAAACGGCCTCCATCTTGGCAACACGAAATTATAAAACTTCTCAGATCATGCTTCACGTGTGGAATAATTGCTGCAATAATGAGCGCCCTTGCATTATTTTTAACTTTTTTTCATTTAGGAGGTTAGGTTATTGGGTAATGGGCCCTGGTGTAGGTGAGTATTCCAGTCTGGCGTGGCATTTCTTTTTTAAGGTACAAAGGTCCCTGGCTTAGCCCTTGGATAACGACTTGGAGATAACGTTGACGAGGGAGGCCTCTCTTGCAGCTCAAGTCCAAGAACCTGGAATTGGAACAGGTACACAAGGACAAGGGAGGCGCGAGTGCCGGTAGTAGCTAAGTCCAAGACAAGCCAGGTCAGCAACAAGGCACCAGAACAGCAGACAAGTCATAGTCAGGTCCAGGCCGGGTCCGCAACATGCGGGGCAGCGAAGTAAAGAGCAGCAAGCAGGAGTGTGGTCAGAGACAAGCCGAAGTGGAGGGAATCCAGAAGATCAGAAGAATGGTCAGCCAAGCCGGGTCCATAACAGGAGATCAAGGGTCAGCAACAGTCTAGCAGCAAGGCACCAGAACAGCAGACAAGTCGTAGCCGGGTCCAGGCCGGGTCAGCAACCTGCGGGGCAGCGAAGTAAAGAGCAGCAAGCAGGAGTGTGGTCAGAGACAAGCCGAAGTGGAGGGAATCCAGAAGATCAGAAGAATGGTCAGCCAAGCCGGGTCCATAACAGGAGATCAGAGTCAAGATGCAGGGTACAGGATACAGGTGCAGGGAACAGCTGAAGACCAGTCAGCATTGGATGCTAGAATGTCACGATCTTAAATAGCCAGTTTATTGTAAACATCTGCAACGAATGTGCGCATTCCGTGAGACGCGCGCACAGCTGTGCACACACCTGCGCAGAGGTGGTGCATAATTTTATGAGCCAAACTAGGCCCATGCGCATGCACAGGTGCTCGTGCAGGAAGCCTGGCTTCCTGGCAAGCTTTTAGCAACCTTTGACTCTCTGTCCGGCTTCCCACCCAGCTCACTGACGTCACTGGTTGCAGAGATTTGCCAAGGTTTGTGATGAGTTCACATTAAGCACCAATTTGCATGAATTCCTCACGTTTGTGTGCGTTCACTTTAAAGGAGAACTATGGGGGAAGGGGTGCTTTTCACTCACCTCATAGTTCTAGCCGACCTGTGACAATGAGACTGTCGCAGGTCGGCTCAGTAGATCGGGAGGTGAGCGAACACATACCGGCGTTCGCTCACTTCTCAATCCTGTCACGGCTCTCTGCCGTGACAGGGGAGGGGCTGGATTCCCCCCTCCCCGCTCCGATCCTCCAGCGCTGACTGGCGGAACAGACGGGGGAGGGGGCGGGTACAGCTGGCTCTGCCTCTAGATAGGCAGAGCCAGCTGTCACTCACGCAGCTAGGCGGATCCATTCATAATTGTCGGGATCCGCTTCAGCTGCGGCGTCTCAGTATACCGCGAGCTATAGCTTGCGGTATACTGAGCTTAGGGTGACGGGAGGACGCTAGTTTGTGTCCTCTCGTTACCCTAAGGAGAACTATGGGGAAAAGCCCCCATAGCTCTCCTTTAAGCACGTCGCCTTTTTTTTTTACTTATTAGGTAGGGTTGCCACCTTTTCTTCCAGCGAAACCCGAACACTCTAGAGTTGTGGCTTAATCATATGTACATAGAGTCACACATTCATATGTAAATATCACAGTTGAGACTATTTTCAGTGGGGGGCCAGTAGCCCCTATAATTTTGGTTGCCCCTGTCTGCCTGACATCTTGTGTCCGGGTTTCTGCTGCCATGAAACCCGGACACAGCATTCAAAACCCGGACTGTCCGGGTGAATCCTGGACAGGTGGCAACCCTATTATTAGGACAGACAAAAAAGATGAAGGCTAAATGATATGTAAGAATTTAGGCCGATGTATAAAATGTCCGCACGTTCCTCTGCTTCTGTGCTGTACAAGCCGAAGTGGAATTACTAACAGATAAGGGACCGCGTAGTAACACGACTCTTTAAACGGCAGTATGAAAATATATTTTTTTTTTTTGGGGTTGCCAATCGATTTCATGTCTTCCTCGTCCATGGAAAATTTAATAATCTGCTGGTTATTTGATGAAGCTGAAAAGGCACAAAGAAACCTTTACGGCGGAGTAAAATAATCTACTTTCTCTTCGGGGGAAACATAAGCCATTTGGGAACGGCGTTAAGACGAGGACCGGCGCTGAAAAACAAAAGCCCAAATAGTTTTGGACAGCCGGCTTCTTTATAATTAAGTTTTGGTTCGGCCCTGAAGACAGTGAGACGAAATATGTTGGAAACTTTGTGCTGGGATTGCGTATCGTGTAACATTCCTCTATTGCCGAGTAACCGAAGGAAGCCTTCTCCGTTCTGTCATCCAACGTGTCAACCAAAACCGTGGCGCTGTGTCAGACAGTGCGCCGTTTAATGTTTTTTGGGGGTTTCTTTTTATAGAAATCATAGTTAAACCGCGGGACTGGCGTTGCTGGAATGGTCAAATGCTCCTTTTATTGAGGATTCTTGGAAACTTTCTTATACAGAGATCCCAAGATGAGGAATTTCGTAGTTTATAAACTCTGACCCTTTATATTCAAATACCGCGGACAGCTAGAAGTGGGCTGGTGAGGATCTACCAGGCAATCTATCATTATGACAGAACACTGCAACCTGAAAGCTAATATATTTTAAATGGAATGTATAGCGGTTCAAAAGATACATTCTCTATATTTATTAAAGTGTATGTGTAACCCAAACTGCTGTTTTAGTTGCAAGGTGAGATAACTCACATCAGCCAATCGGAAATAGATGTTTCACCGATCCTGGTAAAATGAATTCTGCAGTCAGGTGCTTTAATTTGTCCTTCAACCTTGCTCCTTTAAGTCCAATAGACCCTTCTTCTTTGTTCCTTTAAACCCAATAGACCCTTCCACATTACTTCTTTAAGCCCATTAGACCCTTCCACTTTGCTCCTTTAAGCACAATAGACCCTTCCACCTTACTTCTTTAACGGAGAACTATGGGTTTAAGGCTTTTCCCCATAGTTCTCCTTAGGGTAACGGGAGGACACAAACTAGCGTCCTCCCGTCACCCTAGGCTCAGTATATACACCCTAGGCTTTCATGGTGCAAAGATTGGCAATCTGAGCAGCTGTGGACTTCATGTTACCTTAAATAAGGCTTGGTCATATTCCTCTTTATATAAAGAGGTTTATGCCTACAGAAATTACACGATGTGTGTTTCACCATCTCCAGACCAGTAGTGGTCAACTTATGCTGTGGCCCCTGACAACAGAGACCTTAGACATGCTACAATGGTCATAGACTGTGGAAATGCTGCAGGTGTGGTTGTAGACCGGAGACATGTTGTAGAAAACATAATGGGGGCATATTCTATGAGATTCCTAGATAACACTACCATGACACTGCCAGGACAATCTCAAATCAATGATACAACTCCCAGTCCTGACTGCTGGGGCCTGGGGGGATGCACAATAAGTACCAAATGGCCGCATGGGCAGCAGGTTGGCCAATTTAAGTACATGAGAGAACCTCACAATGCTGCACCATCTCTGGATTCAAACATTTTTATTATTTTTTTTATTATTGTCAATAAGTGGCCACTTATGCGGATTACCTTACTGCTTGGAGTTACCAACATTGTGCTTTTTATGACGTGTATGCGACACATATGCAGTAGTAATTTTGACCATGCAGAACAGGCTTATAGCTGGATGTCCCGGTAGACCTTTTACATCCAAGTTTGACACCATGTCTACCACCGCTAAGACATGTCTCACATGTTCCTTATATCAAGCCGAGTTTCAGGCCCATGCTTTACCCCAACTCCAGCTCCCAACATATCCCAAAACTGTGGCTTTGCACTTCACAAAGCTGAAACCCCAGACTCAGATGGACGTGCTGCTGGTTTGCCAATACCTCCTGACCACTAATCTCCCTTTTCTCCCCTTGATTCTGTTACGTTGGCGTTCATATTTCCAATCCACCAGCCTAAGATCCAGGCACTCTCCCCAACGTCAGGTAATCATAAAATATGTGCTGTTTGAAGACTCAATGGCTCGGAGGTAAAATGGAAAAGCCGCGCAGACACATATGAAACTAATAGCAGTAGCTCTAAAGTAGCCAAATACAATTCTCCAAGAGCGACCGTGCCAAAGAACCTCAAGCCTGACCTGCAATATCACCTCAGTCCCGGTATTTGGGTCCTGCTCATGGGGGCTCCAGGTACTGTGTTACATCCTATGTGTGTGTGTGAGAGATATTAAGCACCCGCTCGAGACTCTGTAGCGGCTCCCAAAGCTAATTTATTTCCCGAGCGCTGCCACTGACGTGAGGCTTCATGCTGGACCAAAAACTTTTAGAGAGAGCGTGGAAAATGGTAGCACAGTCGTCTCTCTCTCTCTGTAGGTTCTGGCAAGCCTTGCCGCTGTCCTAATCACCAACATGACGGATGTTCATTACAAACGTCTCACTCGCTCCCCTATACTCCTGTGGTTTTTGTATATTTCGGGCCACGAGAAGTCCCTAATGGAACGTAACAGTATCCTAATGTTTCCTTTCAAAGTTGTTATTGTTTCTCGAGGATATAACCCGGCCCTCCTTATTTTTCTGGCAATCTCTGCTAATCCTTGATTTAATCCCCTTATTTCTCGGGCTTTCCCTAGTCACAAATGTGTATAGCCGTCAATTTAACCCAAGGCCCTCAATCTTTTCTAAAAACAACTTCTTGTTTGCTGCCTCCGGATGAAGGGTCGGACCCATAAAAACACAAGAACGGTTGGGTACGGTCTTTCTGTTAAAAGTCAAAAAGCTATTTGTTAATTAGGTTTAATGACCACGGAGCTTAAAATATAATCATATACCATACAAGTGACACGCAGAATATACAGTAGGAGCTCTTTTAGAGCCGCTTATGGAGAATTGAGTGAATGAATGCGTACTATTCTTGTCAGTCTTTGGCTTCCCCACCATCAACTCCCAATCTGCTGCAGTTGGCGAAGAGAAGCATGGAACCCAACATGAAATTCCATCTTATATTATGTTTCAAAACAATAACAAAAACTGCCACATTGTAATGTATAAATAAGGCCCCATTCACACTGAGCGATTTATCGAGCGATTTTTGCAGCGATATCGCTCATATTTCCACGCGATATCGCTCTATGTGTCTTCTCCAATCCATTTCAATGGAGCTGTTCACATCTCGTCGCTCAATATCGCTTGTAGCTCGTTGCTGTAGCTCGTCGCTCCTACATGACCCTTTTTTCGAGCTATTTCGATCGATTTTGCTCCTGATTGCATACAGCCCAATAGGAAAAAGTCGCTCAATATCGCTCAATATTGCTCATATAAAATCGTGCGGAAAATCGTGCGATTTTTATGTCGCTCAGTGTGAATGGGGCCTTAGGCCCCATTCACCCTTAGCGACATACCTTTTGCAGCGGCCGGGATAGCGCGACTTTCGGGGCGACGTTCCAGCGACGATCCAGCGACGGTAGCGCGACCTTCTCCGACGGGCTCCATTAGGAAAAAGCAAAATCCGCCGAAAAAAGGGTCCTGTAGAAGCGACTTGCGACCGCGACGAGCGACGCGCGACATGGAGCTAAGACAGCTCCATTGAATATCATTAGCCGGCGACTTCTCGCGATATCGCGCGGCAAAAATGCGCGATATCGCGGCGGAAATCGTGCGATAAATCGCTACGTGTGAATGGGGCCTAAGGGTCCTGGTGCCCAACCTACTGCCCAGGGCCGCATGCAGCCTTTTGGCAATTATTGTACGGCCCCAGGGCCCCTGCAGTTTGTACTCTGTGTTTTCCTTAACGAGTGGCTTTCTTGGGCCGGTGAAGGAAATATTATTTACAATGGTCTCTAGTAGTTACATTTTCGGTTTATATTTTTTACCCCATTTCACTTTTTACTGTGCTGTCCATCCTTTTTCTCTTGTCACGTTTTTTTTTTAATAATATCAAATAAAAGAAATAATAAATGTGATACAAGTAATTTTTTAAAATGGCCCTAGTGAGGAAATATGTGGATGTATTGATTTGTAAAAGGGCTTTAGTAGTAGTAATATCTAACAGTCTCATGTAGGGATGCATGAGTATCGGTATCGATGCCGAGTATTTGGGCGAGTACGAGTACTCGCCCAAATGCTCAGATGCCTAGCCCGATACTTCCGGTATCAGAAAGCCAGGCCGCAAGTCATTACACTTGTGACGAGGGAGCATGGAGCCGGCTTCCCGGGCCAATCCGCGAGCCGGGCAACGTGTAATGACTCGCTGCCTGATTGGTCGGGAAGCTGGGCAATCAGGAAGCCAGGCGCCGTGTAATGACGCGGCGCCCAGCTTTCTGATTGGCTGGGAAGCCGGCTTCATGCTCACTCGACGCCTCGTCATGACTCCCTCGTCATTACATGGCGCCCGTCTTCCTGATTGGCCAGAAAGCCGGCACATAGTGACGAGAAGCATGGGGACGGCTTCCCTGCTAATCAGGAAGCCAGGTGGCGAGTCATTACACGCCGCCTGGCTTCCTTAATGGGACTTCCGGTATTGGTATTCGGTATTGGCGAGTACCGGAAAAAAAAATGTCGGTACTCATACTCGATACCGAAATACCGGTATCGGTGCATCCCTAGTCTCATGTAATGTGACTCTAGTCTCCTGAAGCATGTCCTCAGTCTCCAAAAACACCTTTAGCATGTCCATAGTCTCTGACCGTCTCTTGTAGCATGCCTATAGTCTTTGGCCATATGCATGTGTGCAGTCTCCAACAGCCTTTTGTAGCATTACACTCACTAAATAACTAAATATTATGTGTGGTCCTTCAGTGATGCTCAGCAATTGCTCAGCATACCCGTCTTTATGAAAATTCTCGTTTTCATTGTACTTTTCGGAGTCAATAAGGTCGGCCGGCCTCCATCCATCTCCCTCCGCGTTCTGCTGTTTTTTTCGCCGTCGCCGTCGCCATGGCGATGTGATGAATAAATGCTTTTATCTATTCTAAACAAATTGGCAAATGTGTATCTCAATTGCCGGGCCACCTGATTAATCACCCGGCGTTTTGTCACGGGAGCCTGCGATCGCTCAGCTCGCCCCCCGGCTGGGCACAGGGTGTGAGGGAACTGACAGCTCGCATGGGTGTTTGTGGTGGGAGCTGAAACCACAGAGCCCCGAGCATATGGATCTTATTCCGTATACCGGTCGGGGATGTAAAGCCGGCCTGCAGGGGGGGCGAAGACCTCCTTCTGGAGTATGACGGTCGTACCACACAGACCGAATATACGTTTCTAATTGCAGCTTTGCATTACGTAGAATTAAAGGGAATCTAATCAAATGTGTTTTGTTTTTAATCATTTTACCCTTGTATTGTGAAAAAAAAATAAAGACAACCTCCTCCCCCGATACACCAATTAGACCAGCTGGCACCTATGCATTGCAGTGCGTTATAATGTGTTGCAGTGATGCATGGCACTGTGGTGCCATTCCTCAATGTCACCCCAATGCAGTACATGCCAATGGACCCGCTGCGCAGCGCACCACAAAGTGCATGCCATGAGGTGTAGTGTGTTGCATTAAAAAAGAACTCTGGCTAATTGTTATTAACCCAGCGGGACTTCCCCGGCACTGCAAGGGTTAAAGGAGAACTGCGAGGTGAGTGATTTTCACTGATCCTCATAGTTGGAGCCGACGTGTCACAATGAAGCTGTCACAGGTCGGCTCAGTAGATCGGGAATTGAGGGAACACATACCGTCGCTCGCTCACTTCTCGATCATCTCCCAGCAGGGAGCCGTGACTGTCACTCACGGCTCCCTGCAGGGATTCCTCCCCTTTCCCCACTACTCCAGCGCTGACTGGAGGAACGGACCGGGATGGGGCGGGCACAGCCATATGATTGGACAAAGACAGCAGAAAGAAGATATGAATACAGATTCTTACA
>NW_017306662.1:449799-455967 GCF_000935625.1 Nanorana parkeri
CAGGGGCGAATAACAAAATTTGCATGTAAATTCTATTTTTATATCTTTACATTTAAAACCATTTTTATTGTATGCGACCGCAGAGCTAACACTGATGTATGGAATATATGGAAGACGTGTGGGAGAGTCTTTCACGCCTGAGATACATTTTGTTACATAGTCCATTATATAAAAGTGCTTCTAATGGAAAGAAGAAGGAGAAAATAATGGGCCCGCGACCTCTTCACCATGACATCAGTTCAGCAGAGCGTTCTCCCGTCGCACAACACACCCGTTACATGATTTTACCCTGTATTGTGACCGGGAATAATTGGATATCAGGTCTCCAACCCTTTTATTCTGGAATGTACACGGCTTGCATCTTACTGAATACAGAGCTGCATTCAGAGGCGTAACTAGAAACCTCAGGGCCCCGGTGCAAGAAACCATTAAAGGGCCTCCCCCACGGGTTCCCTGTAGAGTGGTACGCCTCCTATATGGAGGAACTGGGGCCACATATGCTGGACACTTACAATGAGGCATTTGATCTAGGTATACTCCCCCCGTCCATGAGAGAAGCTCTTATAGTCCTAATTTTAAAACTGTGTAAGGACCCGGCTAAGTGTGATTCATACCGGCCTATCTCTTTGATTAATGTTGATGTAAAAATCCTAGCCAAAATTCTAGCAATACGCATAAATAAACATATTCTGTCCCTTATTGGCAGTGATCACGCGGGTTTTATGCCGGGCCGCTCCACTAGGATGAATATACGTAGGCTTTTCACCAACCTCCAATACTCTCACCCCACGACTGAAGGTAGAGCATTAATTTCGCTGGATACACAAAAAGCCTTCGACAGTGTCATAGTTACATAGTTACATAGTTACATAGTATTTGAGGTTGAATAAAGACATTAGTCCATCAAGTCCAACCTATTAGGATCTCATTCTAGGAGTACCTGTACCCCTGTATATTACCCGTACCCCTGTATATTACCTGTACCCCTGTATATTACGGTCCCTTAAGAAATCGTCCAAAAGTTTCTTGAACAATTCCACATTCTTTGCTGAAATCACCGCCTGTGGCAGTGAGTTCCAGACCCTAACTGATCTTACTGTGAAGAACCCCCTTCGCCCCTTGTGCTGGAATTTTTTTTCCACCAATTTTAGGTGGTGGCCTCTAGTTTTTGTAATGGAGTTAATTTTAAACAGTTTATCGCTAATGTTGCTGCCACCATTGAACATTTTGTACATGGAGATCATATCCCCCCTTAATCTCCTCACCTCCAATGTGAACATGTTTAAATTTAGTAGCCTTGTCTCGTAGCTCTGGTCCTCCATACCCCTAATTAGTTTGGTTGCCCTCCGCTGGACTTTTTCCAACTCAAGGACATCTTTTCTTAGTACTGGTGACCAGAACTGGACCGCGTACTCCAGATGAGGTCGAACCAATGATCTATAAAGTGGCAAAATTATAGACTTGTCCCTGCAATACATCCCCTTTTTAATACAGGACAAGACCCTGCTAGCTTTGTTTACAGCAGCCTGGCACTGCAAACTACCTTTCAGTTTGTGGTCTACAATGACCCCCAAATCCTTCTCCATTTCTGACTTCCCCAGCGGCATACCCATAATTGTATAACCCATTTGTTTATTTTTAATTCCAAAGTGCATTACTTTGCATTTATCGACATTAAACCTCATCTGCCACATTAATGCCCCTCCCCCTATTTTATCCAGGTCCTCCTGTAATGTTATAATGTCTAAGTCCGTGTCTATTACCCTCCCAATTTTGGTGTCATCCGCAAACACGGAAATATCGCTGTTAACACCCTCCCCGATGTCATTAATAAATAAGTTGAACAATATGGGACCCAGCACAGATCCCTGAGGCACACCGCTCATTACACTAGCCCAGTCTGAAAAGGTGCCATTTACAGATACCCTCTGGACCCGTTCCCGTAGCCAGTTCTCTATCCACGTACACACCACCTCATCTATGCCCATAGTGTCGAGTGGCCATATCTACTTAAAATACTAGAAGTGTATGGATTTGGCTTTCCCGCATGATCCGCTGGATAGAGATTCTGTATAACCCCCCAGTGGCCAGATTGCGCATCAATAGGGAAGTGTCGGACCCGTTTGCTATCTTCCGGGGAACAAGACAGGGCTGTCCCCTCTCCCCTATCCTCTTTGCCCTAGCAATTGAGCCTCTGGCGATTAGGATACGGGAATCTGTCTATATACGTGGGTTGAGGATACGAGACTTGGAGGAGCGAATCTCTCTATACGCTGATGATACGCTGATTAATCTGTCCGATCCGAATGACTCCCTGTGTCACCTCCTACATCTACTGGACCTGTTTGGAACCTTCTCGGGGTACAAGGTCAACTGGGACAAGTCTGTTCTTTTTCCCCTGGACGACGTTACAGTGGCGAATATTCACCCCATGTCCACACTGAGGGTTGCAAATGACTTTAAATATTTGGGTGTTAAGGTCCAGCTGCCTCTTTCCTCCTATATTGCTAATGATTTGTCACCAACTATTGACTCTCTCCATTTGAAGACCAAACAGTGGATGGACCTGCCACTGGATCTTATGGGAAGAGTCAATATCATTAAGATGAACTTCCTCCCCAAATTGCTATATATCCTGGCGAATGCCCCTTGCTATGTCCCAAAAAGTTATTTCCGTAAAATTAATTCTATCTGCACTGTATTCCTGTGGAGGGGTCGTACCCCTAGGGTGGCCCTGGATGTGCTGCAGCTCCCTTGTTCGATGGCGGGCCTGGCCTTTCCAGACTTTCATATGTATTACCTTGCATCCCAACTAGTGGTGGTTCATGACTGGCTGGTCCCCCAGATTGGCAATGCCTGCACGGCTACCGAAGCAGCCATACTAACATCCTTTGAATCCCTTCAAAATGTTGTATATAGGGGGGTCACTCACAACCAAAAGATCCAGGGGGCAGGCATGATTTATGTGACTGTCCGTATCCTCAGATATGTTATTAATCGATTTTCACTATCCCAATGGTGTCATTCTCCTCATTCCCCCTTATGGGGTAACCCTGCCTTCCCAGAGCTGCAGCGCCTGCCATCGGCCGCTTTCTGGTCCTCAAGGGGCATTAAATCTTTGTCACACCTATTTAAGAATGGGGCGATGCCTGATTTTCCGCAGCTCAGGAGGGAGTTGAACCTCTCCCCATGTGATTCCTTTGCCTACTTCCAGCTCCTACATGCGATTCGCACCCAATTTGGGTCGACCGCGTTTACACCTACTCGGTCATCCCTGGAGGGGCTGCTGCGCATAGATGACTCAGTCAAATTGATCTCTACTTATTATGGGGAACTTATGTCCTATGGGTCCGGTAAGTTCGACAGTCGCAAACAGAGGTGGCGGTTGATCCTCCCGGATCTAGTGGAAGATGATTGGGGAGACTTTGAGAGTAGCTACATGTCATCTGTGATAGCCTCTAAGGAAAAATTGATCCAAATGAAATTCTTCTACCAGGCATACTACACCCCCGCTCTACTTCATAGACTCGGCCTCCGCCCGACCTCGCGTTGTTTTAAGCGATGCGGGCGGGAGGCCGACTTCCTGCACTGTTTTTGGGCATGCCCTATCATTAGAGCCTATTGGTCAGAGGTCACTTCCTTTATGGAAACTGGCCTCAGTTTTCCCAATATTTGCAACTCGGCGTTCTGCCTCCTGGGTCTATTTAGGGAGCTGTCATTGGCCTCCAGATCTCAGACACTCCTCCGCCTCCTTTTATTCTATGCCAGAAAGACCATCCTACTAGTCTGGGGTAGCCCGGCGGCTCCATCCCTGGGTGAGTGGAAAAGACTGGTCGATCAGGCATTGCCCATTTACAAACTAACGTATGAACAGAGGGGCAACCCGGCACGTTTTGATCGTATCTGGAATCCATGGTTGTCCTCTTCTAATACACATGTGAAGCTGAGATAGATAAATAAATACTGCATACACTATTATTCTTTAGCCTACCACTCCTATTTGTGGATCTCTGACATCCTGGATGTATTCCCCACTGAGTTGGCTACTTGTGGCTGCGTCAGAATCCCTAAGTAGCATATTACCTGAGTTGGAGAGTTTTTTTAAAAACTTTTTTATCACTTTTTTTTTCTTTTATACATTTTTAATTTTTTTTATTTGTTTTTATTTTACTATCTTTTACTTTTTATAATTTTCATTATTACTTGTGATCTCGCCCGTTGAATCTCAGACGAGCCCGGTCGATGCGGCTCTTCCAGCTCGCACTATGTTCTCCTGCCTTTGCTGCTGTGCACAGGGCAGTGCCGAGGAGGTAGGGGGCCAGTTGCATATTGGGGACCTGTGTGAATGTGTGTTGGTGGCAGTGGCAAGGGAGTGGCGTGCACCTTTCCCGGAGTTGCTGCCCCTACTGATAGGATCTTCGGACGGGAAGCGATTCATAACTGAACATTCCAGGAAGTAGCACACAACTTGATAATAAGCAAGTTTCAGAGCAGCCTTTCCCGACTCTTTAATCCCAGAGGAACCCTGGAAATAATGTCTAGGTGTCAAGGAACTAGGGTTGCCACCTGTCCTTTCAAGGCCAGCTTACATTTTTTTGACAGCAAGACGGAAGAGGAGATGTGCCGGCTCGCAGCTCAAAATAAGGCTGCCGAGGTCCCCAGCAAGTGTGGGACCTTGGCAGCCTTCCTGCGAGCCACAGGCGCCGGCCCGCACATCTCCTCCAACGTCTTCCTGGCACCGCGCTGTCCGCCTCCAGACCCCTAGTGAGACACCCCACAGCACTCCTGAAAGTCTGCATAGCCCACATAGCCACCTGATAGCTCACATAGCCCACCTGAGACCCCACACAGCCACTTGAAAGGCCACATAGCCCACCTGAGAGCCTGCACAGCCTCCTGACAGCCCGCACAGCCCATATGAGAGCCTCCACAGCTCATCTGACAGCCCGCAGAGTCCACCTGAGAGCCCGCACAGGCCACCTGAGACCCTGGAGCCACCCGGAACAACACATATGTCGCTTGATATTTATTTTGTATTGCTGTATAATGTATTACTGGAACTCGTAGTCCTCTATCGCCGGTCTCCTTACTCCCTCCCTTGGCTGCCTCTCCTTGCTCTCCCCTCTAAAGAAAATTGCAGCGCTAGATCGTTCGGGTTTCATTTGAAGTAAAGGGCAGGTGCAATGCATAAGTTACCCTTACCCGCATGATGTCCAATATTAATTATGGTGCTAAGTTGTCTTTCCCAGGTGGGCTTCTACTGTCCTCAATGTATATGTAGACCCGGTTACTTAGCTCTCCTAAAATCTTTTACATGTTAATGTAATTTCAAAAGTTTTAATTTTCAATCTTTCAAATCTATAATGTTGTGTAAGATATTACCTGGCCACCCTGCCATGATGGTCCTTGTTCAGGCACCACCCGAGGCTGACAACCCTTTGTTATACTGTGTTGTCATGTTATCACCTGTGCTTCTGATGGTGACTGTAAGCAGTGCCGGATTTACTCTCCCTGCTGCCCCAAGGCCAGGTTCCTAAATTGCGCCCCCCTACCTGCCACCCCCCTTCGGGCCACAATAGGGAAACCTACATACAACTTCCATTGGTTCCAGGCTTAGTCCTTCAGGGGTCCTGCTGAACACCGGGACCAAAAGTCACCATGGTTTTAGGTTATAGGGTGCATGGTCTAACCGGGAAACCATCTAACCACCACAAAGTTGGCTGCCCTGACCTTCACCAAGCCACCACCTGGTTCCTGACCATACAGGTCTCATTTCTTTCCCCCCTTTATAGTCTTATTTTCCATTTCCTAGGGATAAAGAGAATCAGTATATTTGCATAAGGTGCATAAATCCCGTCACTTGGCAAACATCATTGCAGCTGCCATGGCTGGACAAGTTCAGTTCCTTTGGCCACCAATGGGCATTTCTTATTCTCAGTAATTTCCAGCTAACCTGGTATTGCCCCACTTGAGATAGAACATATGACTTTCCCAGATAGTGGGCCTAGCTAGCTTTTGTAGCTCAGGCCCTAGTTTTCATGCCAAGACCAGGCCTCCCTCTATTTCCAATCCTCTGAAGACTAGCTCACTTCCGGAAGTTACACCCAGACTGTACTCCTTGACTCCACCCAAGCTACACACCAACCCTTCCATGCAAGAGGTAGAAGC
>NW_017306662.1:455979-467299 GCF_000935625.1 Nanorana parkeri
TCTCAGACTGCCCCCTTGTCTGCAGAAGTCAGGCACACCAAAAAAGTGAGAGGTATGTGCTTTAAGGTCCACTAATATTAAGGGGTAAGCCTCATCTGTAATAGGCCACTTTGATTTTTGTGCATACCGGCAGGGGGATACAGTCAGCCCTTCTGTACCAGGCCCAGGTCCCTTCATGTCAGCAGGGGGGCCCGAGTCTGCCACGGGCTGCTCCTAGGGAAGGATGACGGTCCTGCCCACTTGCCATAGTATCCAGTTGATGGACAGAATCCTGCCCTCCTTCTTTTGTGCATTAACTGGTTACCAAGGACGAGAGGCCAGAACTGTCCCCTGGGCAGGCCAATCAGGGTCCTGCCTGTTCATCCGCCACCCCTACTGCTCACAGGGGAGTCCTGCCCCTGGGTAAGCTGCATGGGGGTGAAAAGCTTAGAAGAAAGTAGGGGGGTGAACAGTGTAAGAAGTGGGACTGAAATGTGTACAGAAGTTAATAGTGTTGGAACAGGGTGGCAACCTGTATCTTCTTCACCTTATGCATCTCGCTTCCTACACTGATCACTGTGGCAGGGAGTGCAGAGGTAAGCAGTGTAGGAAGAGGGATGCAGGGGGTGCAGAGGTAAGCAGTGTAGGAAGAGGGATGCAGGGGGTGCAGAGGTGAAAAGTGTAGGAAGATGGATGCAAGGGGTGCAGACTTGAGCAGTGTAGGAAGAGCGATGCAGGGGGTGCAGAGGTAAGCAGTGTAGGAAGAGGGATGCAGGGGGTGCAGAGGTTAGCAGTGTAGGAAGAGGGATGCAGGTGTGCCGAGGCAAGCACTGTAGGAAGATGGATGCAGGGGGGTGCAGAGGTTAGCAGTGTAGGAAGAGGGATGCAGGTGTGCCGAGGCAAGCACTGTAGGAAGATGGATGCAGGGCGGTGCAGAGGTTAGCAGTGTAGGAAGAGGGATGCAGGGGGTGCCGAGGCAAGCACTGTAGGAAGATGGATGCAGGGGGTGCAGAGGTTAGCAGTGAAGGAAGAGGGATGCAGGGGGTGCCGAGGCAAGCACTGTAGGAAGATGGATGCAGGGGGTGCAGAGGTGAGCAGTGTAGGAAGAGCGATGCACGGAGTGCAGAGGTGAAAAGTGTAGGAAGAGCGATGTAGGGGGTGCAGAGGTAAGCAGTGTAGGAAGAGGGATGCAGGGGGTGCCGAGGCAAGCACTGTAGGAAGATGGATGCAGGGGGTGCAGAGGTGAGCAGTGTAGGAAGAGCGATGCACGGAGTGCAGAGGTGAAAAGTGTAGGAAGAGCGATGTAGGGGGTGCAGAGGTAAGCAGTGTAGGAAGAGGGATGCAGGGGGTGCAGAGGTTAGCAGTGTAGGAAGAGGGATGCAGGTGTGCCGAGGCAAGCACTGTAGGAAGATGGATGCAGGGGGGTGCAGAGGTTAGCAGTGTAGGAAGAGGGATGCAGGTGTGCCGAGGCAAGCACTGTAGGAAGATGGATGCAGGGCGGTGCAGAGGTTAGCAGTGTAGGAAGAGGGATGCAGGGGTGCCGAGGCAAGCACTGTAGGAAGATGGATGCAGGGGGTGCAGAGGTTAGCAGTGAAGGAAGAGGGATGCAGGGGGTGCCGAGGCAAGCACTGTAGGAAGATGGATGCAGGGGGGTGCAGAGGTTAGCAGTGTAGGAAGAGGGATGCAGGTGTGCCGAGGCAAGCACTGTAGGAAGATGGATGCAGGGGGGTGCAGAGGTTAGCAGTGTAGGAAGAGGGATGCAGGTGTGCCGAGGCAAGCACTGTAGGAAGATGGATGCAGGGGGGTGCAGAGTTTAGCAGTGTAGAAAGAGGGATGCAGGGGCGTGCCGAGGCAAGCACTGTAGGAAGATGGATGCAGGGGGTGCAGAGGTTAGCAGTGTAGGAAGAGGGATGCAGGGGGTGCAGAGGTTAGCAGTGTAGGAAGAGGGATGCAGAGGGTGCAAAGGTGAGCAGAGTAGGAACCGGGTTGATGGACTTTTCAATAGTATTGGTTGATGGACCCTGCCAGGTCGCTGTAGAAAAGGAACCTTGCTCCCTTTGGGGAGTCAGAGGTCTGATAACCCCCCACTGAATCAGACCTATAATTCTCAAATCAGCAAAAATCATTCTCCCTGTTGATTTGTGAGCTCTGGCTAGCACTCAGCAAAGTGTGTGTCAGACCTCTGCCGAGAGATTACTGCTTAACCACAGAGAGCAATGGCCCCGCTCTGTATCTGCTGGCAGGACGCAGGTTTTTCTACTCAGGCTGCGGCTGCCTAAGAAAGAACTGGAACTGTAAAACATTTTTGTGCACTCGAAATGTACAAAGCTGATTTACACTAAGGGCTCAATTGCATACAAGTCCTCCTCCCCTCTCCTCATTTGTATTCTTTCAGTTCTGGAGAAGGGGGAACTGCTGCTGGTGAAGAAAGTCGACGTTCGAGAATACGATGAGAAGTTTTGGGAGATCGCCGAGCTGTACAACAAACAGGTGGAGCATCATAACACCATGACCAGCTGCCTATCCCAACTCCATCACATCAGCGGTTCCAGCAACCTCAGCAGCTGCATAGAGACTCTGAAGACCCGACATAGTACGTCAACCATATGTGTAGTCTGTATGTTCGTCAATGTCTGTGGGAAGGGCGAGGACATGGGACTCATGTAGGTAAATACGTTCCAATTCCAAAATTGGCATCGGGCTTGGGGAAGAATTTTGTACATGTTTGGACAATTCAATATCGATGTACAAATCAGTTTTGATGCCATTATCTCAGCAGTGATTATGTGGTGAGGACTGGGGGGGCTATCTGTGCCAATCCCGGTGCAGGATTATGTCATTGAGGAAGCACAGCACCCAGTAGGGGTAGGGGGGTTCTAAAAGAGCGAATATGTGCATTATGGACATGTAGTCCTGACACAGGAGGTCGCATGATGCTATCAATGTGGGCATGCATATGCACTATAGGCTGGGCACAAGGAAACATGGGATATGTTGTCCCAACACAGGAAGTCACCCGATTTGCCTTAAACATGACATGTGTACAGTGTACAGACAGGATTTTACATAGTGTCTCTCTGCCAGCAAGCTCCAACCAAACATTATGTCTGAATGAGGCCTTATCCAAGCCATCATCATTAAGTCCTGATACATGTTCACCCTTAAGGAGTTGTAAAGTCCCGGCACATCCTCTCCTGTTATGACATCAGCATTGTAATAGTAATACATACTGGAGATGTCTCTGATAATACAATCAAAGCTTACTAGAAAAATATCCCTTTTATGTAGGGAGCGCCGCCTTCCGTCTGCCCATCACTTCCAACAACTTCCTGGATTCCCAGTGTGCTTTGCGTCGCTTCACCTGCTGCTTGATGTGATGCAATCTCCATTTCAAAAGACTCCATATCCCATCATGCATTGCTTCCAGCAAGCAATGATGATGTTACATTGTTCAAGACTATATCGCCCATCATGCATTGCTACCAGCAAGCCACGATACTGTTACATCAGGGGTGCCCACAATGTTTTGTTTTAAGATCTACTTTTCAAATGACGAGCTACATGAGATCTACCAACAACAAAAAAACATTGCTCTCTCTGCTGGCTGTCTCTCCTTCTTCTCCCCTGGCTGTCTCTTCTCTCTCTGCTGGCTGTCTCTCCTTCTTCTCCCCTGGCTGTCTCTCCTCTCTCTGCTGGCTGTCTCTCCTTCTTCTCCCCTGGCTGTCTCTCCTCTCTCTGCTGGCTGTCTCTCCTCTCGCTCTCTCTGCTGGCTGTCTCTCCTCTCGCTCTCTCTCCTGGCTCACCTTGCTGTATTTTGCTGTGTAAACGAATGTTCTTTGATGTAACACATAGCACTTCAACCCCCAGTATCCCCCAGAAAGGTGTCAGGGAGCTCGGCTCAGCAGACTCAGGCTAATAGGTTATCATGTGTGCACCGCTAAATAAATATACCAAAATGGACAAAAAGGGGCCGCCATTCCCCCCCTTCCTGATCTACCAGCATCAGCTTTGAGATCTACTCCTAGATCACCATCTACCTAATGAGCACCCCTGTGTTACATTGTTCAAGACTATATCGCCCATCATGCATTGCTTCCAGCAAGCCGTAATAATGTTACATTGTTCAGACATGAGTTGTAGTTCAGAGTGGTGACACAAGAAGTGGCTATTCACAGGGCTGAGTGAAATGGTGTCAGTGCATTGAGGAAGTCCATCCTGTAAGCATCTTCCATTAGTAAGTTTACAATCTTCCTGGATCTGGTTATTAGGAGCGGGATAGAACTCATGGAAATTCAATGTAGAAATACAGATTTATTTTTAGTTTTGGACCGTAGATGCCCTTTAGGGAGATTGAAGCTGTATTAGTTGAGTGCTGTTTGCAATACAATTTTTTGGGGGGTCTTCCCTCTTCTTCTCAGACCAGGCAGCATTCATTCACAAAGTTTTAGGGGAATTTTAAGTCATATACATTGTTTGCTCAGGTGAAAATCCCTTCCACTATATTCACAGCAAGTGAACCTTTTATAATCTTTATTATATATACTGTGTGTTAGACATGTGCGATTCGTTTCGTTCCGAATCGAAATTCGGACGAAATTTCGGAGATTCGGATGTATCCGAATTCCAAATTACAGAAATAAGGAATGCAAACGAATCCGAATTTCCGATTCCGAGATTCCTTAGTGTTAGTCTGGACGAAATTTCGTTGCAGCAAAGTGACATTAGAATTTTAATTTTTTATTACAGTCTGCAGAAGAGGAAAAAAAAAACGTGAGGTTCCCCCCAAAATCCATACCAGGCTCTTTAGGTCTGGTAGGAATTTTAAGGGGGAACCCCAGCCCTCTGCATGGGGACACCCTTCCTATGCCGAGGGCACGTGGCCTGGTAAGGTGCAGGGAGAGGGGGGCGCTCGATTGCCCCCCCTTTCCTGCCCTGCCGGGCCAGTGCTCGGATCAACGGTCTGGTAGGAATGTTAGGGGGGACCCCACATTTTTCCACCCTATTTTTTAGGGCTGGGGTTCCCGCGTAAAATTCCTACCAGACCTAAAGGGCCTGGTATCAATTGGGGGGAACCCCATGCACTTTTTTTTTTACTTTTACAATGTCGAAATTTCGTTCAGTTCGCTAACTAATTTCGTCTCAATCCGAATCCCGAAACGAATTGAATTTCGGACACGAATCCCGAAAAACGAAATAATGCAAAATCCGAATCAAAACGAAACAAATTTTTTGCCGATGCACAATTCTACTGTGTGTATATATATATACATTCTGGGGCAGATCTGAGAACTTTACCAGGATCGGATACAATGAGAGCCGAGAACAGGGGAAGGAGTGGAAATAAAATGGCAGTTAGTTTTTCCATCTGCGGCAGCAGCTTCATCCCTCCGTTCTGCCGCCAGAGGTGAAGGACGGAAACATGCTGCATCCTCTTTGTCTCGTATTAAATCATTCCTCTCTTTGAAGTGACTCGATTCCTTCCTGTCAGCCAATGTTTCACTCCACTGCAATTCAATTTTTGCAAATGTTCAGGAGATAAAAGTTGCAGCTCATTAACTCTCTGCGGCTTCCTGCCATTGGTCGGTGGAGGGTTCGCTACACGCATACAATTTTTTTTTTTATTATTCAAAAATTGAAACAATGTTTTGCTAGCTGGTGAAAAAAAAAAAAAGTTGTCAGATTTGTTATGGCATTGCAAGGAGCTCAGAGCACACTAGCTGAAACGTCTGGCTGCCGGTGGGTGTGTCTCTGGAGGTTTGGTCCTGTTTTGATCAAGGAGATTACTGGCAATGAGATCTATAGGGAAATAATTGAAATCATTTATGGAAATATCTGAAGCCAGAACATCAGCACAGTAAGTTTTGGATAAAGTCGGGAAGGGTTAGAACCGCTCAGCAGGTTTTATTGCTGGAGATTTGGCCCTCCGTGATCACCCGATCAGAATGAGTCCTTATAGAGAACAATGTAACTGATACAAATACAGCACAGGCAGGGAGCACAGGAAGTTATCAGCCTACAAGTTTTCTGGCAGGATCACCAGGTATGTTTTTTGAAGTTTTGGAACAGATATAACAAAACACTTTCAATTGTGTATTTCCCAAACTAGAAGTGAGCCAATAAGAGAAGTTCATTGTTGGGGTTTTCAGACACTTTAAAGCAACTCTGTAACCAATTAAAAATACCCTTCATCCTGCTACCCTTGCATACTTGCTACCCTTGGATCATTGCTACCCTTGCATACTTGCTACCCTTGGATCATTGCTACCCTTGCATCATTGCTACCCTTGCATCCTTGCTATCCTTGCATCCTGCTACCCTTGCATCATTGCTACCCTTGCATAATTGCTACCCTTGCATCATTGCTACCCTTGCATCATTGCTACCCTTGCATCCTGCTACCCTTGCATCCTGCTACCCTTGCATACTTGCTACCCTTGGATCATTGCTACCCTTGGATCATTGCTACCCTTGCATCATTGCTACCCTTGCATCATTGCTACCCTTGCATCATTGCTACCCTTGCATGCTGCTACCCTTGCATCCTGCTACCCTTGCATCATTGCTACCCTTGGATCATTGCTACCCTTGGATCATTGCTACCCTTGCATCCTTGCTACCCTTGCATCCTTGCTACCCTTGCATCATTGCTACCCTTGCATCCTTGCTACCCTTGCATCATTGCTACCCTTGCATCCTGCTACCCTTGCATCCTGCTACCCTTGGATCATTGCTACCCTTGGATCATTGCTACCCTTGGATCATTGCTACCCCTGCATCCTTGCTACCCTTGCATCCTTGCTACCCTTGCATCCTGCTACCTATGGATCCTTGCTACCCTTGGATCATTGCTACCCTTGCATCCTTGCTACCCTTGCATCCTTGCTACCCTTGCACCCTGCTACTCTTGCATACTTGCTACCCTTGCATCCTCATATCCTTGCATCCTGCTACCCTTGCATACTTGCTACCCTTGCATTCTTACATCCTTGCTACCCTTGCATCCTTGCTACCCTTTCATCCTGTTACCCTTGCATCCTCATATCCTTGCATCCTGCTACCCTTGCATACTTGCTACCCTTGCATTCTTGCATCCTTGCTACCCTTGCATCCTTGCTATCCTTGCATACTTGCTACCCTTGCATCCTTGGATCCTGTTACCCTTGCATCCTGTTACCCTTGCATACTTGCTACCCTTGCATCCTGTTACCCTTGCATCTTGCTACCCTTGCATCCTGCTACCCTTGCATCCTTGCTACCCTTGCATCCTTGCTACCCTTGCATCCTTGCTACCCTTGCATCCTGCTACCCTTGCATCCTGCTACCCTTGCATTCTGCTACCCTTTCATACTTGCTACCCTTGCATCCTGCTACCCTGGCATCCTTGCTACCCTATCATCCTGCTACCCTTGCATCCTGCTACCCTTGCATCCTGTTACCCTTGCATCATTGCTACCCTTGGATCATTGCTACCCTTGCATCCTTGCTACCCTTGCATCCTTGCTACCCTTGCATCCTGTTACCCTTGCATCCTTGCTACCCTATCATCCTGCTACCCTTGCATCCTGCTACCCTTGCATCCTGCTACCCTTGCATCCTTGCTACCCTTGCATCCTGCTACCCTTGGATCCTTGCTACCCTTGCATCCTGTTACCCTTGCATTCTGCTACCCTTTCATACTTGCTACCCTTGCATTCTTGCATCCTGCTACCCTTGCATACTTGCTGCCCTTGCATCCTTGCTACCCTTGCATACATGCTACCCTTGCATCCTTGCTACCCTTGCATACTTGCTACCCTTGCATTCTGCTACCCTTGCATACATGCTACCCTTGCATCCTTGCTACCCTTGAATACTTGCTACCCTTGCATTCTGCTACCCTTTCATACTTGCTACCCTTTCATGCTTGCTACCCTTGCATTCTTGCATCCTGCTACCCTTGCATACTTGCTGCCCTTGCATCCTTGCTACCCTTGCATACATGCTACCCTTGCATCCTTGCTACCCCCTCAGGCGGCCTACCCTTGGATCCTGTTGCCCTTGCATCCTTGCTACCCTTGCATCCTTGTTACTCTTGCATCCTGCTACCCTTGCATACTTGCTACCCTTGCAACCTGCTACCCTTTTTCCTGCTACCCTTGCATCCTCATATACTTGCTACCCTTGTATCCTCAATCTGACCCCATGCAGAGCAAAGTCACCGGCAGAATCTATAGGATCTGACACACTTCTGGGTTCCCACCTGCGCATTGTGGTTCTGTCCACCACCGTCTACATCATTATCTACTCCTCTGGGCTCACGCAGTCTAAGCACCACTGAGGTCATCACATTTAATGCAATCCATTGACTTGCATTAGATGTGAGGAGGCTGAGGGAGATTCCACAGCCGGAGTAGGAGGGGGAGAGAGATGAGCGCTGACTGCCACTGGACAGAGGATCAGGTGAGAATATATCGGCTTTATTTTAGCCCCATAGACAAGATGAGCACTTAACCCTAGCAGTGCCTGGGGAGCACCACTGCAAGGTTACGTTTTTTAAATTCCCGGAGTTCTTCTTTAACTATTGGGAACGGGGAGAATGTCCTCTATATATTTCACGGGAAGACAAACCTAAAAAAATCAGAAAAATAAAAAAAACCTTCCAGACCTTCTCAGATTTTCCTTGCTCCCTTCCAGTTTACAGGTTTTATTTTTTAAGGTGGCGCGATTGCAAATCAAAACCTTCTCGCCGGCCGTAAATCTGTCCGGCCGGGCAGTGAGAGAGGCGTACGTGCGGCCAAAGTACATACGGCTCTTAAACAAACCCGCAATAAAGAAAATAAAGCCGCGGATCGCCGCGTTCCAGCCGGATCATGAGGCATTTCCATTAGGTTGGGGACTAATACACAGAGGGATAGGCTTCGGCCGGATGGCTAATTAATTATGGCGAGCGATGGGAAAGACGGAGGCCGCCATGACGTGACGCTCCGACGTATCCCATTGTTACCCTTATTAGAGCCAATGCTGTGCTACGATAACGTTACATTGTAACAATATTACTATATAGCGGAGCAAAGCCAGAAACACGATCCGGGAAACGCTAATAAAGGCAAAAAAAGTCACATTTACAGCTAAACCCCGGGCAGATATAGAAGACACAAAGTAATGCAGCTCTCTATTCATGAAATGTACTGCAGCATCTCTTGCAATCCCCTGTACAGCAGAGTTCAGACTGGGAGATAGAGAAGCAGCACAAGGAGCCAATCAGGTGTCCTGCAGTGCTCATGTGTGACAGAGGTGATCTCATCAGTCTGTTGCTTCTCTTTTACTGTCCAGTCACAAGGCAGGGGCGGGTCAAGACCTGTAAGTGATGCTTAGCTGAGAACTGAGACCTCGCTTTATGGCACACTATGATTGGGCCGCTTAGTCCCCAAGCCGTACATTGTGAAGAGTCATGTGCCAGAGAAGCAGGCAGAAGCTGTAGACTGATAACAAGCCGGAGTGAATACAGGAGAAGATCAGCAGACAGGAGAGAACCACAGGAGAGCCAGGGAGCAAGCTGGACCAGTAAGAGAAGATCAGGATCAGACGCAGAATTGCAGGTCACGCAGCTTAGCTGAGGACCTCTGAGCACTCGCTTGTCTCAGTCTTCAATAGCCAGCTCGGGGCCACTATTCACAACGAGCCACAAAATGCGCACATGGACACTCCCCCATCTGTGCCATGATGCATGGTCACGCATAGTTCTGTGAGCAGAATTATGTATACACACATGAGCAGGCTGGCTTGATCTTCATGACAAGAATTCTAAAGTTAGAGTATAGAGCGTGCTCCAGTTGCTGGTTTGGGACAAACCCCCGAAAGCTACTGGTCTTTGTGATCTAACATTGTGACCCAGGGCCGATGCTAGCATTCTTGCCTACACAGGCAAGGTGCATTTTTGCGCCAAGGGACCCCCTGTAAAAACAGGGCATTTTGACAAGTACTTGTACTTGTCAAAATAAAGTCAAAATGCCCTGTTTTTTCCGCCCCCTCACCCTGCAGCGCCCTCAGGCGGCCGCTTGCCTTGCGGTAGCGCCGGGCCTGTTGTGATCCGTGAGCTTTAGCTTGGCTCTCTCTCTTTTTGTCCTGAGATGTATTGTCTGGGCCTTCTTGTCCTCCTCTTTATTTCTTCTCTCGGTCTCCCAGGGGACAGAAAATGAGGTAAAATCTACCCAACCGGGACAAAGACAGCAACTTGACTCTTCCCATCAATATCCAAATAATATTTTGGCTGCAGTGGTATTAATGGTATTGTGGTTTGCTTTGCAGGTAGCTATGACCCCCAAATGAAGATGGAAGGCTACAACTTCTCCCTCAACGTCCAGTCCACAGACAGCCTCCCGGAGGACCTGCGGCAGTCCCAGGATCTGGTGAAAGAGCTGAGCCGGGCAGTCAAGCTCCTAATGAGCACACAGACCAAGCTGGCCGGGATGGTGTTCTCTGTGGTTCGAGACAAGTCTGAGATGGAAAGTAAAATAAAAGAAGTCAATACCGGCTACCTGGACCAGATACGGCTGTTGGAAAACCTCGAGGACAACGTGCAGAACATAGACAAGGCCAAAAAACTGTCTAAAGTGTATGAGGAGGAAGCCAACAGTGTCCTCAAGGAAATAGCCGACATATCAGGGGTCTCCATCTGAGGGGGAACGACCCCGTGTGCCTTCTTCAGGCTTAAGTGGCAGCTTATGAGAGATCACATGACCAGTGTGCTGGTGGCATAAGAAATCACATGACCAATACCGTCCATCTACCTTTTCCAGCTGCTGCAAGTTGGCAGATGATAGGGCACATAGGCACACAATGTGGCTAAAGTTTAAAGTAATAGAACAATTTAAATGTTCTCTACTAATTATCAGTAAATGCTCTAGTAGATTGTAAGCTGCATAGACAGAAAGACAAACTGATTCCTAACATTATTTTAAACCGGTCTATGGTTATTTATTTTTTAATCACCTTTAAAATAAATTCAAACCAGCTGAAATTCTAAGTCAGAGCTGACCACACACATTTTAGATGGGACAGGAGACCTGTATATTAAAGTGAAACTGCAACAGAGAAAGATCTCCTGCCCTGCCAGGCATGGCTGTGGCTCTGTGTGACAGAGCTGTGTAAATCCCAGGACCGGATGTGCAGAACTACAAACCCTTCATGTATTTCATCTTTGTATTTAGCTGTTTGCTTGAAGTTCAGCTTCAACATACGACTTTTAAAGCAATTAAAAAGAATAGATATAAATGCGCCTCACGCCAGCGTGCGAGCCGCCGTGTATGTACAGCTGTCTGACACAATGGTCTATATATATATATATATATATATATATTGA
>NW_017306662.1:467796-476973 GCF_000935625.1 Nanorana parkeri
ATATATATATATATATATATTTTCCTGCAGAAGAAGCGATCTTCTAAGTGTAAATCTCATATTTTCTGTATGACTCGCACTGTGATTTTTCCATACTGTCTGTCTGGTTTTTTGCTGTATCATTTACATGATGTTTTATTGACCATCTGCCTTCCCCGCGGAGGAATTCCTCTACAGAAGCTCCAGTAGATGTATACTTTCCTCCAGATGTTACATCGGTTGCATTAAAGTTGCAGTATTGTTACTTCACATGGTCCAAAGGCTGATTTTGTTTTCAGTGGTTCCCGAACATCTCAGGTTCAGGTTTTAATTATATTCACGGATGATAATCAGAGACTCTTATGAAGAAGTCCCAAGACTGACGGATTCATGAATTCATCCTTCTTCTTGCAGCAGTTGGACTGCTCGACATTTTATCTGTCCACAGCAACAATTTTATTTAAAGGAGAACTACGGGGTTAGTGCTTTCCCCCATAGTTCTCCTTAGGGTAACGGGAGGACACAAACTAGCGTCCTCCCGTCACCCAAAGCTCAGTATACCGCGAGCTACAGCTGAGACGCCGCAGCTGAAACGGATCCCGACAACTTGTACCGAGTGTGGTACTTGGTATCTGAACATCCCTACACAGCACCCAAGAAAGATCTACTGCAGAAAGAAAAGATTTGTTGGCATAAAAATGAACAAATGTTATTAATGGAGAACTATGGGGTCAGTGTTTTTCCCCATAGTTCTCCTAAGGGTAACGGGAGGACACAAACTAGCGTCCTCCCCTCACCCAAAGCTCAGTATACCGCCACCTACAGCTCCCGGTATACTGAGACGCCGCAGCTGAAACGGATCCGACAATTATGTCTGGATCCGCCCAGCTGCGTGAGTGACAGCTGGCTCTGCCTATCTAGAGGCAGAGCCAGCTGTACCCGCCCCCTCCCCAGTCAGCGCTGGCAGATCGGAGCGGGGAGGGGGGAATCCAGCCCCTCCCCTGTCACGGCAGAGAGCGGTGAAAGGATCGAGAGGTGAGCGAATGCCGGTATGTGTTCCCTCACCTCCCGATCTACTGAGCCGACCTGTGACAGTCTCATTGTCACAGGTCGGCTAGAACTATGAGGCTGATTGAAAAGCACCCCTCCCCCCTCATAGTTCTCCTTTAAAGTGTAAATCCTACCAGTAAATGTATCTTATTTGCTCCTTTTTGGTCTTTTAAATGTAGTAGGGATGTCCAGATACCAGTGCAGATACTCGGCATTTTCACGAGAACTACCAGGGCTGCAGGGGTGGCAGCTGTGACCGGGCCCTGGCGCTCCACCACTGTTCTGAAATCATTAGTTGATATTGCTTTTAGATTGTACAAACTTTTAGATTGTAAGCCCTCGGGGGCGGGGCCCTCCTTACCATGTTGTCTTGAATTGTATTGTGACTGTAATGTCTTCCTTATATTGGAAAGCGCTGCGCAAACTGCTGGCGCTATGTAAATCCCCTATAATAATAATAATTGTTTTAGAAAAACTGTCACATGACAATAAACAAAAATGTATCAGTACTCGTGTCTGTGAGGTACTTGAAATAATGGTAACGGTGCGTCACTTATATATATTTATAACAAAAAAATCATACATTGTAACAGGGATGCACAAATCCCCGGAGCTCCGTGTGCTCCCTAACAATGACAGCGGCCTCCTAACTTTTGAATTTTTCCCTAGTCTGGTCCTGGAGCTGGAAATGTATCTGTACCTGTAGCGAGCACTGTACTTGGTATCTGAACATCACTAAAGTGTAACATTGAAAACGTTTTGTTATATCTGTCCGATGGTCCATTTTGTGAATCTCCCAGTGTGCAGTAAAACCAGAGGTAGCAATCTCAGTCCTGGAGAGGAGCCGGTACAACTGTGCAAGACTGAAGGGAAGGCTGGAGGTCAGATATGAGACTGAAGGGAAGGACGGAGGACAGATAGAAGACTGAAGGTGAGGACGGAGGTCAGATAGAAGACTGAAGGGAAGGACGGAGGTCAGATATAAGACTTAAGGGAAGGACGCAGGTCAGATATAAGACTGAAGTGAAGGACGCAGGTCAGATAGAAGACTGAAGGGAAGGACGATATCAGATATAAGACTGAAGGGAAGGATGGAGGTCAGATAGAAGACTGAAGGGATGGATGGGGGTCAGATATGAGACTGAAGGGGAGGACAGAGGTCAGATAGAAGACTGAAGGGAAGGACGGAGGTCAGATAGAAGACTGAAGGGAATGACGGAGGTCAAATAGAAGACTGAAGGGAAGGACGGAGGTCAGATATGAAACTGAAGGGGAGGACGGAGGTCACATATAAGACTGAAGGGAAGGACGGAGGTCAAATATTAGACTGAAGGGAAGGACAGAGGTCAGATAGAAGACTGAAGGGAAGGCTGGAGGTCAGATATAAGACTGAAGGGAAGGACGGAGGTCAGATAGAAGACTGAAGGGAAGGATGATATCAGATATAAGACTGAAGGGAAGGATGGAGGTCAGATAGAAGACTGAAGTGGAGGACAGAGGTCAGATATAAGACTGAAGGGGAGGCCGTAGGTCAGATATAAGACTGAAGGGAAGGACGATATCAGATATAAGACTGAAGGGAAGGACGGAGGTCAGATAGAAGACTGAAGGGGAAGGACGGAGGTCAGATATGAGACTGAAGGGGAGGACAGAGGTCAGATAGATGACTGAAGGGAAGGATGGAGATCAGATAGAAGACTGAAGGGAAGGACGATATCAGATATAAGACTGAAGTAAAGGACGGAGGTCAGATATAAGACTGAAGTAAAGGACAGAGGTCAGATATAAGACTGAAGTAAAGGACAGAGGTCAGATATAATGGCAGTAAAAAAGGGTGAATGGACACATATATTCACAGATAAAACAGAGTTCGGTGGTTAATCTTCAGGGTCAGCACATCATTAAAGGTGCTTTCAAAGCCATTTTGTCTCCGCAGTGCAGAAGGAAAAGGAAAACAAAAAACAAACTTGTTCCTGGAAATCCCCCGTGTCATTTTATCCAGCCAGAAATTCTAAATATTCAGACACTTCCTTTTTATAACACCCGTTTGGATAACCCAGGTTGGCAAAATGCGAGCAAATATCATCTTTACTCCCGTGAAATAAAGTCAGAAGAACATTATACATTTAACCCCATTGTGTTCAGAGTGTTTAAAGTGACACGGAACTCCGGAGTTAAATCCTAAAAATCCCTCCGAGTCCCCGAACTCTGAGCTACAATGTATCTGATTTGTGTAGCCTCCAATCCTCTCTGACACTGTCCTTCCTTCTGGAGGGGGGCTACGTCTGTTCCTCATGGTCCCTGTGTGTGTTGTAGAGTAGTCACCGCTCCAAGCTCTCTCCTGTAAATTGAACATGAGATTGTAGTCCATCCCGGGAGGGGGCTTGGAGCGGTGGCTACTTTACAACATGCCAGAGAACATCCCTGACAACATTCTATACATAAATTCTCAGAGCCGCCACATCCTGCAGGAAGAAGGAAGAAGCAGGAACCCGAAAGGAATGTCAGTGATGTTCTTTTTACACAATACTATGTAATACAATGTCATTCTTCTGTTATACAGAATCTTTATAGTGTCTGTTCTTCGGCTTCTCTCCAGATTTAACTCTGTTGATCACACAGTTGTTGCTGAATCTAAGAAAGGTTTGCACTAGCGATGTCCCGATACCATTTTTTCCCAGGCCACGTACAAGTACTTTCCCTCAGGTACTTGCCGATACCAATAACCGATACCTTCTCTTAAAGGGACATGTGACCTTTTTCTAAAATAATATAGACTAATGATTTTAGGGCAGTTTCTTTATAATTATGAAGAGCTTTATCTCAAGCCATGATTATTCAGCAATGGAGAATGGCAACCAGCAATAGAGGACTACAGATTCCACCAAACCATGATTATTCAGCAATGGAGAATGGCAACCAGCAATAGAGGACTACAGATTCCACCAATCCATGATTATTCAGCAATGGAGAATGGCAACCAGCAATAGAGGACTACAGATTCCACCAATCCATGATTATTCAGCAATGGAGAATGGCAACCAGCAATAGAGGACTACAGATCCCTCCAATCCATGATTATACAGCAATGGAGAATGGCAACCAGCAATAGAGGACTACAGATCCCTCCAATCCATGATTATACTGCAATCATATAGGGCTGCGTGCAGATCTCACCAGGGCTGCATTTGGGCCTCGCCGGCTGCATGCAGATCTCAACAGGGTTGCATGTGGGTCTCTCCAGGACTCTGCGGACGGGTGCCGGGCTCTCTGGGTGGGTTTCGGGCTCTCCAGTGCTGGGCAGGTGGGTTCCGTGGTCCAGGGCTGCACATGCGGGTGTGGGGCTGTCCCTTGCTGTGCCGGTCTCTGCGGACGCTGGGAAGGAGGAGATGCAGGGCCGGACCGGCGCTGTCAAAGGCAGCTACCGCAAGGTCCCTTAGCAGGCTGCCTGAGGTCCCCAGTAAGCTCAGGACCTCTGCTGCTCTTGTTTAAAAACTTAAAGGGCCGGTATCGGCCTTTAGTATTGGGGTAGTACTCGTGAAAATGCCCTGTATCGGCCCCGATACCGATACTAGTATCGGAAACATGGCCACCTTAGCTTGCACTATAGAAATGGTTTTGGAGCTGTAAGCTGTTGAGCAGAGCATTCATGAACCCGCCATTGAGAGCACCATACAGGGGAGGTTTTATCATAAAACACAATGGAGGTAATTTATCAAAACTGGAGCATACAAAATCTGGAGTGGATCTCGAGTAATGAATAAGCTTCTCTCTTCAGTTTGTTTAGTTAAGCTTTCAATAATGATAGATAGAAGTTGATTGATTGCCAGAGGGAACAGCTCCAGATTCTGTCTGCTCCAGATCTAGAAAATTCTCCCAAAGTGTTCCTTGCAACCGCCTCATCACAGGTACATAATCCTCCTGTCCCATCGCACTCCTGACCGGACAAAAACCCAAATCCAACTGGGTGGGTGCGGTGGTGACAACGGATGCCTCCGTGAAATGTAGATAGAAGAAAGTAGTCACTCGCACTCCATGATATTAAAGTCAATGCTGTTTATTGACTGAGATAACACACATCTCCTTAGCGACGTTTCCAGACCATGCGGTCCCTTCCTCAGGCAAACAGAGAGTAACTAGACATGTGCGATTCGTTTCGTTACGAATCGAAATTCGTACGAATTTTCCTGAAATTCGTAGATTCGTAAGCATACGAAATCCGAATGGCAGTTTCCGAATTATATCCGAAATACGAAATTCAGTTAACGAATTTCGGATCCGAATTTCTTTGAAACGGGAACTAATATTACCCCTGTAAATGAGGTTGAACAACATGACAAGATTTTTTTTTTTTATCCGAAATACGGATCCGCTGCTGCTGAGAGTTGCATTACAATACACAGGCAGGAAATACGAAATTCCGTTGACGTATTTTCGTTCCGTTACAAACATTCGTTATATTGAAGGTAAAAAGCAAAGTACATTTATATTGGAGTTGATGGTAGTTTTTTTTTTATCCGAATTTCCGGAATCCGTTAACGGAATTCGTATTTCGGATAAAAAAACAACTACCACATCGACTCCTATATTAGCAAAGGTATTTTTGCTTTTTAACTTCATCATAACGAATGTTCGTAAAGTTACGAAAATGTGCCAAAACTAACGAAAATCCGTATTTCGTACGAATCCGAATTGAGTTTCGGACACGAATTACGAAATAACGGATGTTCCGAAACGGAACGAAACGAGACGGAACACATTTTTTGACGGCGCACAAGTCTAAGAGTAACTACTGTTTGCCTGAGGACGGGACCGCATGGTCTCGAAACGTTGCTAAGGAGATGTGTGTTATCTCAGTCAATAAACAGCATTGACTTTAATATCATGGAGTGCGAGTGACTACTTTCATCTATCATCATAGGTACAGCCCTGGCTATGAGAGGTCCTTCTAAAGAACATTGCATAGAAATGGTCTTCACTCCTGGATCACGGGGCACTGTTAACCCCCACAGCAATGTCCACATTTTGCCTCGGTCACTTTCCGGGTGGCCGTGCCCACATCATGTCTACTTTAAGGGTTGATCCCCACCCAGACCCCCACCTCTAAATATATGGGAACTACTCACACGTGGCCCTGATCCACGAAATGTTGCGTTACTGTGCATGTGCAGTAACTTTCACAAGGTTGATGCTTTGATCCTGGGACATGAAACGTCAAGACTGACTTTCCCGGACAGTTGCCATTGATGATTGGTCACTGTTGCCACCATCAGCAGCTGCTGCGGTCCATGCATGTAGACAGGAAGTGGAAGGAAGGAGGGGATGGATGAATGGATGAAACAGAAGTGAATGCGGTATTTCATCAATTGCAATTGCTTATCATACACATGATGCAAATATTATGCACATTATGCAAATTACTGCACATTGTCACCCAGTAAGGATTTCCATGAACTTTTGTTCCATCATCAGCACCAACTCAGAAACCCAGATTGACTCTCAGATGATAACACAGGCTGGCCATTTATTCTTTTCTGTAGCACTTACACATAAGGGTCTCAAGCATCCATGTTGCATGGAGGAATATATCACAGGGTTGAAGGCGGAGGGGTGGGGGGAGGGGGCTGTAATGTAAAGTACAGTAGATACAGCCATTATATAGCTAAGGTATTAATTTTATGATTTATTTACTTTCCTGTCTGCATTATAGACTTTTACGGGCCCGGGGGGAGGCTTCCCTCAGACGCCTGCTGCTTGCTAATATAGTTCTTTTCTTCCCTCGCTGTGGGTTCTTTCGGCTGAAATCTGATGTCGTTTAAGTTAAGATGGTAAAATGAAAACACGCGGAGACGGAGGGGAAGAGCCGTGCCATCTGCAAAGGTTTACCTCTAATCTGTCCGTTACATGTGTTAGGAGACCGGGCGCGGGACACAGCGCTGCGCCAACGTCCAAAAAACTCCACACGTACGGGGTATAGACAGTGTATCGTATTTACATTGGGCAATATGGAACTTTGTACAATGTTATTGTCGTGTGATTTGTAGTTCTGGTGGATCGGACGTCCGGAAATAAAACCAATTATGTTGCCCTTCAATCTCTTGAAACATTTACAGGGTTATAACTTATTCATAGACATGTGCGATTCGTTTCGTTACGAATCGAAATTCGTACGAATTTTCCTGTAATTCGTAAATTCGGAAGCATCCGAAATCCGAATGGCAGTTTCCGAATTATATCCGAAATACGAAATTCCGTTAACGAATTTCGGATCCGAATTTCGTTGAAACGGAAACTAATATTACCCCCTGTAAATGAGGTTGAACAACATGACAAGATTTTTTTTTTTATCCGAAATACGAAATTCGAGAGTTGCATTACAATACACAGGCAGGAAATACGAAATTCCGTTAACGTATTTTCATTCCGTTACGAACATTCGTTATGATGAAGTTAAAAAGCAAATAATATATTGGAGTTGATGGTAGTTTTTTTTTTAATACGAAATACGAAATTCGGATCCGGAATCCGTTAACGGAATTTCGTATTTCGGGTTAAAAAAAAAACTACCATCAACTCCAATATTAACAAAGGTATTTTTGCTTTTTAACTTCATCATAACAAATGTTCGTAACGTTACGAAAATGTGACGAAACTAACGAAAATTTGTATTTCGGACGAATCCGAATTGAGTTTCGTACACGAATTACGAAGTACGAAATAACGGATATTCCGAAACGAAACAAATTTTCTGACGGCGCACAAGTCTAGTTATTCACAAAGCTGCCGAAGACAGCCGAGTGAATAACCGAGCCGTAGTGAAGTGAGGTGAACAACGTCCGGCTATTCACCACGGCTCAGTACGGCTGATTTCAGCCACACATCGGTCACAGCCGAACATGCCGGCGTGCAAGAAGGACTTCGACTCAGCCGATCCAACATCTGAATCGGCTGAGCCGATAGTTTGTGTATAATAAGCAACTGCAAGTGATGAAATACTGCATGCACTTCTGTTTCATCTACCCCCTTCTTCCTTCCACTTCCTGTCTACATGCATGGACCACAGCAGCTGCTGATGGTGGCAACAGTGACCAATCATCAATGGCAACTGTCCGGGAAAGTCCGGCTTCGTGGCCCTCTGTTTTGACGTTTCATGTCCCAGGATCAAAGCATTGTAATAGTTACTGCACATTCACATTAGACTTGTGCGCCGTCAAAAAATTCGTTCTGTTTCGTTTCGGAATATCCGTTATTTCGTATTTCGTAATTCGTAGCTGAACTCAATTCGGATTCGTACGAAATACAAATTTTCGTTAGTGGCGGTTATATTTTCGTAACTTTACGAACATTCGTTATGATGAAGTTCAAAAGCAAAATACCTTTGTTAATATATTGGAGTCGATGTGGTAGTTGTTTTTTTATCCGAAATACGAATTCCGTTAACGGATTCCGGATCCGAATTTCGTATTTCGGATTTTAAAAAAACTACCATCAACTCCAATATATTAACAAAGGTATTTTGCTTTTTAACTTCAATATAACGAATGTTCGTAACGGAACGAAAATACGTCAACGGAATTTCGTATTTCCTGCCTGTGTATTGTAATGCAACTCTCAGCAGCAGCGGATCTGTATTTCGGATTAAAAAAAAAAATCTTGTCATGTTGTTCAACCTCATTTACAGGAGTAATATTAGTTCCCGTTTCAAAGAAATTCGGAATCCGAAATTCGTTAACGGAATTTCGTATTTCGGATATAATTCGGAAACTGCAATTGGGATTTCGGATGCTTCCGAATTTACGAATTTCAGGAAAATTCGTACGAATTTCGATTCGTAACGAAACGAATCGCACATGTCTAATTCACATAGAGGCCCGAACGGCAGTGAGCGAATAGCCGGCATTCGGCTCGGTACCTCCGTGGTGCCGAGCAGAATAGCAAATAGTGAAAAAAAAGATGAAAAAAAAAGTTGAAAATAAATGATCAAAAATGTAAATAAATAATATGTTTTAAAAAAAATCAACAAGAAAGAAAAAAAATATTAATAAAGAAACAAAACAATTGGGCGGAGCTAGCAGTGACCGCATCCGCGAGTGCCGACCAACTGTTTCCTATTGGCCGGGACCTGCTAGAGTCTTCTAGCAGGTCCCG
>NW_017306662.1:477405-484988 GCF_000935625.1 Nanorana parkeri
CCCGGCCAATGAATAACAACAGGGCGGAGCCGGCCGTGACGTCACATACGGCTCCGCCCAGTTGTTATAGTTTAATGACAGATCAGCGTCCCCAAACCAATGGCCTGGGGACGCTGATCTGTCAGTACAACTGGGTGGAGCCAGCCGTGAGATCTGCCCAGCTGTTATTTGCGAGGCGTCCATTAACTATATATAACTGGAGGTCTGGCAGGGGGTGTGCCCATTGTCTATATATAACTGGAGGTGTGGCAGGGGGGGGATCCATTGTCTATATAACTGGTGGTGTGGCAGGGGGTGTGTCCATTGTCTATATAACTGGTGGTGTGGCAGGGGGTGTGTCCATTGTCTATATAACTGGTGGTGTGGCAGGGGGTGTGTCCATTGTCTATATAACTGGTGGTGTGGCAGGGGGTGTGTCCATTGTCTATATAACTGGTGGTGTGGCAGGGGGTGTGTCCATTGTCTATATAACTGGTGGTGTGGCAGGGGGTGTGTCCATTGTCTATATAACTGGTGGTGTGGCAGGGGGTGTGTCCATTGTCTATATAACTGGTGGTGTGGCAGGGGGTGTGTCCATTGTCTATATAACTGGTGGTGTGGCAGGGGGTGTGTCCATTGTCTATATAACTGGTGGTGTGGCAGGGGGTGTGTCCATTGTCTATATAACTGGTGGTGTGGCAGGGGGTGTGTCCATTGTCTATATAACTGGTGGTGTGGCAGGGGGTGTGTCCATTGTCTATATAACTGGTGGTGTGGCAGGGGGTGTGTCCATTGTCTATATAACTGGTGGTGTGGCAGGGGGTGTGTCCATTGTCTATATAACTGGTGGTGTGGCAGGGGGTGTGTCCATTGTCTATATAACTGGTGGTGTGGCAGGGGGTGTGTCCATTGTCTATATAACTGGTGGTGTGGCAGGGGGTGTGTCCATTGTCTATATAACTGGTGGTGTGGCAGGGGGTGTGTCCATTGTCTATATAACTGGTGGTGTGGCAGGGGGTGTGTCCATTGTCTATATAACTGGTGGTGTGGCAGGGGGTGTGTCCATTGTCTATATAACTGGTGGTGTGGCAGGGGGTGTGTCCATTGTCTATATAACTGGTGGTGTGGCAGGGGGTGTGTCCATTGTCTATATAACTGGTGGTGTGGCAGGGGGTGTGTCCATTGTCTATATAACTGGTGGTGTGGCAGGGGGTGTGTCCATTGTCTATATAACTGGTGGTGTGGCAGGGGGTGTGTCCATTGTCTATATAACTGGTGGTGTGGCAGGGGGTGTGTCCATTGTCTATATAACTGGTGGTGTGGCAGGGGGTGTGTCCATTGTCTATATAACTGGTGGTGTGGCAGGGGGTGTGTCCATTGTCTATATAACTGGTGGTGTGGCAGGGGGTGTGTCCATTGTCTATATAACTGGTGGTGTGGCAGGGGGTGTGTCCATTGTCTATATAACTGGTGGTGTGGCAGGGGGTGTGTCCATTGTCTATATAACTGGTGGTGTGGCAGGGGGTGTGTCCATTGTCTATATAACTGGTGGTGTGGCAGGGGGTGTGTCCATTGTCTATATAACTGGTGGTGTGGCAGGGGGTGTGTCCATTGTCTATATAACTGGTGGTGTGGCAGGGGGTGTGTCCATTGTCTATATATAACTGTAGGTGTGGCAGGGGGTGCATCCATTGCCTAAATACATTGTGCAAGAAGGGTGCACCTCTTTCCCATCTTAGAAAGTTGGACCGACGTCGGTCATCCACCGACGATGACCTTTCTTGCGGCAGGGTTTCCTGACGGTGGACCGTGCCTGTAGTCAAACTTAGAAGCCGGTGACAACGCAGGAGCTCAATTGGGAGACGGGGACACAGCGTCGTCACCCCATAACTGGATCAGCAGGTTTTTTTTGTTTTTGGTTTTTAAATGTAAGCTGCAGATGTTGAAAATGACTTTACGCCCACCTTGCAGAAAGATGTCCCGAGGCCCGGTGCTGAAAAGGTTAATATCCTCCAGGCCCCTCTGCCTGGGAATAAAAGAGCTTTCAGCAGCACATAATGCTTTTACAAAGTGATGGATTTCAGGCCTACCGGGTCGGCGTAGCCTGTCACAGTTGGCTGTTTATTGTGTGTGTGTCTGGTCTCCACAGTAACTCGCTCGCCCTGTTTCTCGCTGATTTTTATAACTTTCCTGTAAATGTTATGTACGGCCCGGATTTATTTTAAACTGTCAACACCTACAATGGAACCCACCTCTTCACGCGGTCGGCCTGGCCAGACGCCGCGCTGTTCCTCTCCCTTCTTTTTTTAAATTTTTTTAAAACTTTTCTCCTACTGAACAGACGCGGCAGCCAAAGCGTCGGGGGAAAAAGGAGCGAGAAAACGACCGCGCGTGACGTTCCAGACACCCGGCCTTGCGGGGCTGCGGCTGGCAGGGACTTTGAGCTGCCGTACTGTTCATGGGTGGAGTTTGATGACTGCTTTTTATTTTCTTTTTCTGTAAAATCTATCTTTTTAGTTTTGTAGTTTCCCATCGAGGATATTTTACCTTCACTTCCTGTCCCAGAGCCACAGCAGGAAGTGAGAGGAGACCTCTCTAAAGAGTTTCCCATCGAGGATATTTTACCTTCACTTCCTGTCCCAGAGCCACAGCAGGAAGTGAGAGGAGACCTCTCTAAAGAGAGTGGAGCTCCCCTCTTAAAGGAGAACTATGGTGTCAGGGCTTTTCCCCATAGTTCTCCTAAGGGTAACGGGAGGACATAAACTAGCGTCCTCCCGTCACCCAGAGCTCACTATATAGCGGGCTACAGCTCGCTATATACTGAGACCGCTGCAGGCGGGACGGATCCCGACATTACTGTTTGGATCCACCCAGCTGCGTGAGTGACAGCTGGCTCTGCCTATCTAGAGGCAGAACCAGCTGTACCCGCCCCCTCCCCCGTCCGTTCCACCAATCAGCGCTGGAAGATCGGAGCGGGGAGGGGGGGAATCCCTGCATGGAGCCGTGAGTGACAGTCACGGCTCTCTGCAGGGATAGATTGAGAAGTGAGCGAGCGCCGGTATGTGTTCTTTCACTTCCCGATCTATTGAGCCGACCTGTGACAGTTTTATTGTCACATGTCGGCTCTAACTATGAGGAGGAGTGATTTTCACTCGCCTCATAGTTCTCCTTTAAGGTGGGGCGATCTGCTATACAATCTGATACTATGTTGCATAACGGCCCACGTGATTCGATACAAATTGAACGGTTAAAGTTTCCTCTTGTGTTGCACAGTTTTGGTAAATCTAATGAAGATCATATGGAGATTGCACAATATGACTGTATAGTGAACATAGGCGTGCGCGCAGGGCGTGCGGGGTGTGACTGGTCACACCCTAACCCCGCCCCCCCCAAGTGCAACACCAAAACCACAACAGCGGGTGCCGTGTTTATATTTACTCAGCTGGTAGAGAGATCACAAAGATCACTTGCCACGTACATTCCTCACATAACAGCCGCAATCCTTGCCTGGGAAGCTGCAAGGGAGCATGGCTGCGGGTTCACAGGCTTTCCATCCAATCAGGAAGCTGGGTGGGTGGGTCACATGGCCATCTGCCAGGCTCCCCGATTAATTTCTGCATCCCTGGAAGAGGTAAGGGACAGTTGAAGAGATGGGAATATGAGATGTATGTAATTAATATATACTGTGTGTGTGTGTGTGTATACATACACTATATTACCAAAAGTATTGGGACGCCTTTACACGCACATGAACTTTAATGGCATCCCAGCCTTAGTCTGTAGGGCACAGTATTGGGTTGGCTCCGCCCTTTGCTGCTATAACAGCTCCGCCTCTTCTGGGAAGGCGTCCACAAGGTTTAGGGGTGTGTCTATGGGAATGTTGGACCATTTGCGAGGTCAGGTACTGATGTTGGGGGAGGGGCTCGCAGTCCCCGCTCTTATTCATCCCAAAGGTGTTCTATGGGGTTGAGGTCAGGACTCTGTGCGGCCAGTCACGTTCCTCCGCCCCAAACTCCCCCATCCATGTCTTTATGGACCTTGCTTTGTGCACTGGTGCGTAGTCATGATGGAACAGGAAGGGGCCGTCCCCAAACTCCTCCCACAAAGTTACACACCACGGCATTCCACACTTTGCATTGCACTTGGTGATGTGCGGCTTGGATGCAGCTGCTCGGCCATGGAAACCCATTCCATGAAGCTCTCTACGCACTGTTGTTGTGCCGATCTGACGGCCGCATGGAGTTTGGAGGTCTGTAGCTATTGACTCTGCAGACAGTCGGCGACTTCTGCGCACTGTGCGCTTCAGCATGCGCTGACCCCGCTCTGTCATGTGACGTGGCCGACCACTTCCTGGCTGAGTTGCTGTTGTTCCCGGTTGCTTCCACTTTGTTATAATCCCAGTAACAGGTGACCGCGGCGGAATATTTAGTAGCCAGGAAATGTCACGGACGGACTTATTGCACAGGTGACAACCTATCACGGCACGCTTGTAGTCACTGAGCTCCTGAGAGCGACCCGTTCTCTCACCAATGTCTGTAGAAGCGTCTGCATGCCGAGGTGCCTCATCCTATACACCGGGGGCCATGGAGGGAATTGGAACACCTGAATCCAATGATATGGAGGGGGAGGGCCCAATACTGTTGACAATATAGTGTATATATATATATATTATGTATCAGGACGGTGATGGCTTGGCATTGGATATCATTTTGTCCAGTGTGTCAGCAGCAGCCTGTAGCAACCACATCTAAGGACTCATAAGCGGATCAGTTTCCATCCTGGGTTTAGGAACAACGGTGTGGATGTCATGACTTAACGCAGCTTCAACGCTTGCTGTAATCTTTATCAGTTCACTGACTGGGTTCACCCGCTGCTTAGAGTCACCCTTTAAAGGAGAACTATGGGGTCAGGGCTTTTCCCCCATAGTTCTCCTTAGGGTAACAGGAGGACACAAACTAGCGTCCTCCCGTCACCCAAAGCTCAGTATATAGGGAGCTACAGCTCGCGGTATACTGAGACGCCGCAGCCGGAGCGGATCCCGACATTGATGTCGAGACCCGCCCAGCTGCGTGAGTGACTATAGATAGGCAGAGCCAGCTGTACCCGCCCCCTCCCGTTCCGCCAGTCAGCGCTGGCAGATCGGAGCGGGCAGGGGGAATCCATCCCCTCCTCTGCCGTGACAGGATCGAGAGGTGAGCGAACGCTGGTATGTGTTCGCTCACCTCCCGATCTACTGAGCCGACCTGTGACAGTCTCATTGTCACAGGTCAGCTAGAACTATGAGGTGAGTGAAAAGCCCCCCCCCCCCCCCCCCCCCTCATAGTTCTCAATTTCACATTTACATCAAGCCGCCTCACTCAACAACAAAACCATCCCCATCAACTCGAATATTCTTCCTGGAAAGAATTAAAAAAAGCTCACAAGCGAGTCTTGTGCGTGATGTTTACTCAGATTGTTAGACTCGCCGGTTGCCCACAATTGCGGGGTACTTTTTTTTTTGGTTTGATGAGTGTTTCCGAGAGCGGGGGGAGGGGGAGGGGTCCCTGCACTCCGACGTGGAATTTTAATATTCAATCAGCGAGATTATTTCATATTTCATTTCGGGGCTGATTAGACAGGGTAGGTTTATTTGTTGTGATGACGGCGATTACGTTGGCAGCGCCGGGCCCGCGTTCTGTAAACAAGAAAAGAGGCAGATTTCGGATAATTGGACGATTTGAGGTTGACGTGAAATGAAGCTTTCAGACGCTTTTAAGTCGCTGGTTGGGTTTGGAGTCTCCGGACTCGCTCAGCGGTCTCTTTGCAGACAGCGTTATGACTGGTAACGGCACACACCCCATAAACGCTTCAAAAGGTTCTTCCCATCTGTCCCGGTTCCGGATTCCAACCCAGATAGCAAGAAATTGTGCTGCAAGTTTGAAAATGACTCGCTAAAGTATTGCTAGACTTGCCGAGCTTCGCAATTTTGTTGCACAATTACATCAAGTCCGCATTGCAAGTCTCCAGACCAGCGAGCTTGCAGAGCTCTTGCTAAGACTTGCAGGACTCTTGCTGTAGACTTGCCGAGCAAATTTGCTACAAATTCAAAAAGTGTCGCCTAGAACCTGCGCTGCGAGTGTTCTGCAAGTCTACAACTTGCCAGGAACGTGTGCAGCAAGTTAACAAAATTACAATTTCACCCCGCCGCAAGTTTGTATCAAGTTATCCTTGCTATCTGGGAAGATCCTGGACCCTCGTTTTTTTTTTCCTTCCACGATTTCTCCTCCTTCGGATTTTAATGTGCGTGTCTTTGTGGTTGGTCTAATGTCCAAGGACCTGTAGCACACCTTACCGGAATTCCCATGTGGAAAAATGGGTGCTCGCAATGACTACGGATGGCGCCGCATCAAGTAAAATCGTTGTATATAGATGTCATCACCACTCCAAATATGACAGAATACGTCAAGGTTTTAGTGAATCTTCGTTTTTATTTTTGAAGTCACTTAAAGTGGTTGGTCTCTCCCACTGACTGACAAACTTTGGCTGTAAGATGTGTTAGCGTTTTTCCGCACTTTAGGACGTTTAGGTTCACGTTTATGTTTTTATGGCGGTCTGCGTCCGAATGTGTGCTAAGTGGACATAAGGGTTGCCACCTGTCCCGGATTCACCTGGGCAGTCCGGGTTTTTGAGTCCTGCATGTGCTGTTTACAGGTTTCGGGCCAGCTGAAACCCACACACAGCATATACAGGACTCAAAACCTGGACTGTCCCGGTGAATCCGGGACAGGTGACAACCCCAGTGGACATGTCAATACTGTCCACCATAACATTTTTCGGGGGTCTTCCCTCTTCTTCGCAGACCAAGCAGCAACCATTCACAAAGGCTTACTGCAATGTGAAGTCATGTACATTGTTTGCTGAGGGGAAAAGCCCTTCGCTTCCCTTTTTTAATGAAACATTTATTGCCACAATATTGTTTTTCTTTAAGGGGTAAAAAATCCTTCAGACCAAATAAAGGTTTTGTGTGTGCTCACCGGCTATTTTTGTCTTTCCTCAGCAGGGGGGGCACATGAAGGATTATATCAGTGGATGGAGGACCACCGGCCTTACCGTCAGGCTGACAAAGCAGTTTCTTTTAAAAGTCATAGAAAAGCAACTCTACGTGAACCCCCCCCCTCTCCCGCTCCACGGCGTTAAAAATCCACACGGCCATTGAGACAACGCAGCGAGCCGCGGTATTAAACCTGCCCAGTGATACAGAAAACACAAGCCGAAATGAAAAGCCAAGCCGTGATTATCTTGTAGGTCCTAGATTAGGATGCCCAATGGGGCCTGGGCTCGACCGATTGACTTTGCCTGGTTTTTTTTTCTGTGTGTTTTTCCCCATTTGTGTCTCTATTGGGCTCTGAGTCTACAAAACCCAGTTGGAGGTATCAGACGGGGACATGAGGTCTTTAGAAGCCTCTCTGCGTGTCTTCTCATTCCTGCTGCCCAAGACCATGAAATGGGGCGGCCGGGAAGAAAAGAACTCCAGCTCGGCTTTTAATAAACCGACCACAACTCCCAACGGCTGGATTTGCTACTGTGTTAGAATTCTATCTTGATTAGGAAACTCAGATGAAGTG
>NW_017306662.1:485015-487577 GCF_000935625.1 Nanorana parkeri
CCAGCGGTCATTGTGACATTAATTTAAGCCTGATTGCCTTAGCGCTGGGGTTAGCTACTTTATTATGAATGACCATCTAGGAAAGAGTGACAGGAAAAGCCCCGCTAGGGCAAAACAGGGATTACTCCAGCGAATGAACCAGAACATTATTAAACCAGCTCAAGGTGGGAGTCACAATGTGTTCAAGGGGGGAAAAAATGTTTCCACAGCTTTAATTCTCTTATTCCTTTGCTGTTTTGGGATTATCCGGTTGGTGGGGTTTGCCCGAATCTCAGCGAGAAATATTGTGTCACTTGATATTTTCTCCGCGCATTACGCAATTATGAGGCAACTGAGGTGAAAGTCAAATTGTTCGGTTTCAGCAGTTTACGGGAGGGTCAAGGGTATTGGGCAGAGTTTCTTGGGGAATATTAAAGCTGAACTCCAGTCAAGAAGCCGAAAGCACCATAGAGGGATATGAATTGTTTGTCTTGCTACAGGCAGATGGGAAGTTGCTTGAGTCTGAAGGTCATCTTCAAGGTCATTCACTTTGCTGGCTTATAAAACCTGAAGGTCACCTTCAAGGACTTCCTCACTCAGCATGGCAGGAAGTAATTCACCTTGCTGGCTCATAAAATCTGAAGGTCATCGTCAAAGTCTTCCTCTCTAAGCATGGCAGGAGGTCATTCAACTTGCAGGCTCGTAAAACCTGAAGGTCACCTTCAAGGACTTCCTCACTCAGCATGGCTGGGAGTCATTCACCTTGCTGGCTAAAAAACCTGAAGGTCACCTTCAAGGACTTCCTCACTCAGCATGGCTGGGAGTCATTCACCTTGCTGGCTAAAAAACCTGAAGGTCATCTTCAAGGTCTTCCTCGCTCAGAATGGTAGGAGGTCATTCACCTTGCTGGCTCATAAAACCTGAAGGTCACCTTCAAGGTCTTCCTCGCTCAGCATAGGAGGTCATTCACCTTGCTGGCTAAAAAACCTGAAGGCCATCTTCAAGGTCTTTCTCACTCAGCATGGCAGGAGGTCATTCACCTTGCTGGCTCATAGAACCTGAAGGTCACTTTCAAGGTCTTCCTCACTCATCGGGGACAAGTGTCCCTACACTTCCCACGGCCTTAGGCTGGGGAAGGGTGGGGGTGGAATAGGTGCTGGAGGTGCACATTATTAATGGGGGTAGTTGTGTTGGGGATGCACGGTACCTCTGTCCAGTGCCCCACCCTGCTCACTGATGCCACTGGTTACCAGGGGCTGGGCAGGACACCGGCCAGAGCATCCTGCTCAGCTCCTGGCAACCAGTGACATCAGTGAGCTGGGTGGGACACCAGCCAGAGTGTCACAGGTTTCTAAGAGTTTTTAGCAAGCTGAGATGATCTGGCCAGAAAGGTGGCGCCAGGTGGGCACCCCACATTACCCAATGAGATACCGCCTGAGGCAACTGCCTCAAGCTGACTCATTAGAGGGACGTCCCTGGAGGCAACAAAGGATGCACAGTGCTTTAGCAAATGAAATGGTACCCAGCTTGGGCTTACATTTACCATAAGTGGGTGTCGGTGGGGGGCACCTAGAACATGGCCACTTAGGTTCTTGCATACGCCTTTGCGTTGTTCTCTGAGCATTGCCATTCATGGGCGTGAGTCAACAACGAATAGCTACTCTCAGCTGAGCCTCAAGTCCATCACTCGTGGTCCTCTTCTCAACATTGTCTAACAATGGTGCAATGGGGGACACCTCTCAGAGGAGAATACAACACTAACCATGCAGACCCTTGAGTCAGTGAAACACCATCTTCAAGAGGAAACTGACAAACGGCGACACCTCGGCTCATACACATCGTTCATTATGTGCCAAGCCTGGGTCGTGTTACCGCTCGTTCCAGAAATGCCAAGCCTAAATGGAACATCATTATCTTGGCTTTCGGCTGGTCAAGGTTGCTTCGGTTCGTCTGTTTTATACATTGGTACTGTTTTTTTTTTTTTATTTCATACTTGCCAAAGCAACCTTTTTCCCTTTGGTTTTGCACACGTTTATGTTGATTTTGTGGTTTTTGAAACTGAGTCCTGGCTCCTGGGCCCTGGCGTTTCCATGGTGACCTCAGGCCCTTATCTGCTACTGGAGATTGGCGCTCAGACAAGGAGGCCTTTCAGACGAGTTTAAGTTTAGACCTTTTTTTTTTTTTTAATGTTTTTTACCCTTTTTTTCCCCCCCCCTAAACCCTGTCATTTAAAAATCACATAATTAATTGTGCAAATCCTGTGCCACATCGACGCTGCTGGAACTTTTGAAGTTCCGATTGATAGTCCTATTGAGCCGTGATTACCGCTCGCCTTATAAACACAGTGCCCGGCGCCACGGGCAGACTGGTGGAATTTAGCTTGTCCTGCTTCAGGTATGATATAAAAAAAAAAACCTTGGCATCTTCTGTTTGTTTTTCTAATATCCTTTCCAAGCTTGTCTTTTCCATACGTAGGAACGGCCGTAGAGTTTGAGTTTATTTTTACTCGGCTAAACCCACCTTCCCTTAAAAGCCTCATTTAAGATTTTTCCTTTTTTTAAAAACTATATATATATATATATA
>NW_017306662.1:488188-491143 GCF_000935625.1 Nanorana parkeri
CCCTTACCACCACCACCACCACCACCCTAAACGCATTTAGACCTGCAACTTCTAAAGATCTGTGCAGAAATAGCACAGAGTCCAGAATGTAGCTGAAATAAAACATCCCGTGTAAAGTATTTAAAGAGCATTACAACCTATATAAAATGTAACAATTTTAGGCTGTACAGAATTCCAGCGTTATTTCAGATTCCTTAGGAAATGAAACAAGGAGAAAATATAAGAACACGTAAACGGGTGGCGAGACACCAGGTGATACTCTATTACTTGCATGAGTATGACAACACTATGCGGCCATTTCATCTCCACGGCACTGAAGTCATATAGTGCTAAACAGCGTTGAGATGGACATTTTGGGTTTCTTTTTTAAGGTGTCTGAGGAGTAAAACGAGATTGCGGAGAAGATGATGGCTACAAAAGTGCCCATAAGGACCAAGTAGAATTCTTGTTGAAAGTGTCAGTCCACCTCAATGTTATGTTTCAGTGTTTGGTAGATGCTGGAGAGTTAAGTCCCTATCTGTGTTTCGAGGACTCTAGTCACTCTAGTGAGGTCTCTTTGATCAGTTCCCGGGTCTGTACACCTGCTGTGCCTATTATGAAGGTGCCCACCATCCCTGTGCCGTGTTTCCAGGTCTTTATACCTGCTGTGCCCAGCATGATGGGTTCCCTCCATCCCTGTGCTGAGTTCCCAGGTCTGTACACCCGCTGTGCCCAGCATGATGGGTTCCCTCCATCCCTGTGCTGAGTTCCCGGGTCTGTACACCCGCTGTGCCCATTATGAGGGGCCCCCACCATCCCTGTGCTGAGTTCCCGGGTCTGTACACCCGCTGTGCCCATTATGAGGGGCCCCCACCATCCCTGTGCTGAGTTCCCGGGTATGTACACCCGCTGTGTCCAATATGAGGGGCTCTCATCATCCCTGTGCTGAGTTCCCGGGTCTGTACACCCGCTGTGCCCATTATGAGGGGCTCCCACCATCCCCAAGCTGAGTTCCTGGTTCTGTTGACCTGTTTTAAAGCATTGGCTGGGACTCCTTTGTAAAAAAAAAAAAGGGCCAGAGTTGGGCTTTAACTACCTTACGTCCATGGCCGTTTGTGAACGGCCAGATGGACGTCTGCTCAGAGCGGGAGGGCGTCTTAAGACGTCCTGCCCCTCCCCCCTCTCGAGGTATTTTTAGGGTGCATTTGATATAAATGCCTCCTGAGGGTTGGAGATGCTCCTTTCTGGACATGATCTAGTGCCAGTGTTGGTGTTACATTGTAACAGTATCAAAAAACTACACATTATACAACCTAAGTTGTGCAGGGTTTTTTTTTTTGAGGGTACTCATATAGTTATAATTCATACAATTTTAGAATGGCATATTTGGATCACTGATCTTTTTAAGGAGCTTCCCTGGACCCTTTGTGCGTCTGTGGCTCCGCCGTATGTTTCTTTCTGGGGGTGATGAGAGTTGCTCCTGTCCCCCTGGTGTTAGGTCCCTCCATGATACTTGACCCCTAGGTAAGTGGCTGTACAATTCAATCATACTAAGAATAAATGTATATAGCTGAATGGAAAAATGTAAAACTGGAAAATATGATTTTACAAATGTATTATGGGCTGATCAGGAGAGGATCTGTGCATGCATCCCCTCCCTATCAGAGAAGTATGGATCGCATGTCAGCTCTGTGACATCTCTGTCCATGACCGGACCCTATGTAGGTCTCTAGGAAATTAGATGTAAACAGACATGTGTCCGGTGAAACGGATCTTTGATTAGTTTGCTTTTCCAGACCTGGAAGCCAATAGACAAACATTGGGCATCCGATCGGGTCCGTTTGAAAAACTGACATTTGGACCTGATCAGACCGCTCGTGTGAAAGGGACCTTACAATGACCCGAACCTTAGAGCTCAGAATGGAGATTGTATGGTTTTGTTTATGAACAAAGCCGTGTCATACCGTGCCGGGATGGTGGTACAGTAGAAAGGCATCATGGCACACTCACAAACTAGCATGTAAAACAACTTGTCTCACCACTAAGGATAATGACAGAGGTTTGGATACACGTCTTCTGCAAAGGATGTGTAAGCCGCACTGCCGCGCCAAGGCACCTCTTATAGTGCGGTCCTAACTCTAAACTATGAGAGTCTCCATCTTGGAGCACATGGGGAAGCACGTGGGATTAGATAATCCTAAAAGTAATGTTCCAGGACTTCCATTTCTTCGTTTTTCTTTTCACTCTTTTTTTCTCTCTCTTTCAGGGCACGATCCGCACCAGGCCAATGTTTTTTCAGTAAATAGAAGTCTACAAAATTTCAACAAGTCAGCCCTTGTGTGCCATGCTGGGAGATTAATGGCAAACCACATTATTTTCCCCTCCATAGATCAGGCCACAATCACTGCATCGCTCTTTCAAAACGGCACTTTGTTTTTGTCAGTAGCATTCGGGGTCCCTTGCGTGCGGGCCACTCCATTACCAGCCCCGGCACAGGGGAATTCGTTTTTCCTCCTGTAGGCGGCCGTGCGCGAATTTTCGCTGGAGCCGAAATGGCTATCACGCAGTTTTTGTCAGATTTGTGTAAATAAACAATGGCAGCGGAGAGAGGAAAAAGAGACGAGGCGCTGTTTTCTTCCAGTTTGCTCGGTCCTGCTAATTCGTGCCCAATCAAATCCACTTTGAGAGTCCCCGGTGTTGACGCATGACGTAGTTCTGGCCTGTCACTGTGATGGCTGCGGATATGAAATGTATTTTGTGAAATGTGTTTCCATATCTTTGATAAGTCATTTATTACCGCTGCAACCTTTTTGCAGTGTTCAAACCACCGACCGGTGAAAAGCAGTGGACTCTGTCGCCACGTACATCAACGGTAATATAGTCAGCCAAGTCCAGGACTCGCTTACCGTCGTGTTTTTTGTACATGGACTATAAACCTTAAAGGAGAACTATGGGGGGGGGGGGGGCTTTTCACTC
>NW_017306662.1:491628-495641 GCF_000935625.1 Nanorana parkeri
CTGTCCGATCCTCCAGTGCTGACTGGCGGAACGGATGGGGGAGGGGGCGGGCACAGATGGCTCTGCCTCTAGATAGGCAGAGCCAACTGTCACTTACGCTGCTGGGTGGACCCAGGCAGCATTGTTGGGATCTGTTCCGGCTGCGGCGTCTCAGTATAGCTCCCTATATACTGAGCTTCGGGTGACGGGAGGACGCTAGTTTGTGTCCTCCAGTTACCCTTATGCTAAATATGAGGAAAAGCACTGACCCAATAGTTCTCCTTTAAAGCTGAACTCCCGGCAGATATAAAAAAAAAAACATGCATAATGCATCTCTGTATTCATTACCTAATCATTACATGTATTTTATTGAAGTGTAAGCAGTGTAAGTACCTAAATCTGGCCCGGTATCAGCCTCTTGCAGTCCCTGCACAGCAGGGCAGCACAAGGAGCCCATCAGTTCATGTGCTGATAAGACGCATGCTGATGGAGGGACAGATCAGACTGACAGATGAGATGAGCTAATCACTGTACCGCTTCTCTTTTCACTGTCCAGTCACAGGCTGGGGGAACGTCCGGGACTACCCGGGCTCAGAAGAAGTGAGTTGAATGATGCCGGCCATTGGACTGAGGATATCTAACATCAGGAAAAAAATACTGTGGGGAATCTCTGGATTGAAGGTGTCAAAAGCTGGTTTTCTTTTTATACCTTTTAATGGGCTCTTCATTTTTAGATTGCTATTTTGGGCTGGAATTCTGCTTTTGCCAATTCAGGGCAAAGTGCTTTAGACAGAACAGTGGCTTAGTGGTTAGCACTTGTGGCTTGCAGCGTGAATGGTCCTTGGTTCAAATCCTGGCCAGGTCACTATCTGCAGGGAGTTTGCATGTTCTCCATGTGCTAGTGTAGGTTTCCTCCAGGTACTTTGGTTCCTCCCACACTCCCAAGACATGCTGGGAGGTTAATTGGCTCCTGTCCAAATTGGCCCTGTATGGATGTACAATAGGGACCTTAAATTGCAAGCTCCTTGAGGGCAGGCACTGGTGTGAATGTGCAGTATATAAAGTGCTGTGTAAACTGTTGGTGCCATATAAATGCCTCCTGATTACCCATCCGCAGTAACTCACCCATCTGTGCTTCCTCACCACCTCTCTACTGCTGGACTCCACCCTGAGTAAGCTTCATTTTCAGATGGCGATGGAGTTTTTACGGATGGATAACTTAACTGCCCCCCATGTGGTGATTTTAGGCTCAGGCCCAGCAAAGGTTCAAAAGAGCAGGAAGCAGGTAGATGGCAATGGAGCAGCTGGTTCAGCTGGTAGGGACTGCCATTTAAGTGAAACTGTTACGTTGCCTTGCATTGGCCAAACACATGTTCCCTTTAAATGGTCCATTCACTCAGAGTTGGTACCTTAGTTTCTGGTAGGTACAGAGGAATCTAGCTATCGTATATACTTTTCATGGCTTTTGGGTGGTGAGATCTCTATCCCCGAGTCCCCTGGGCCTGCACATCTGCCAAGGAGCTTCAATTTTCCTGTTGGATTTTCCATTGCATTATGTAGAATAGAGCCGTAGGAGTTTCCTCAATACAGATGGAAATATCCAAAATACAAAGGTCGTTGAGAAAAGAGCTAGAAGCAATATCAGGGAGATGTTATGTGTTATGATGAGTTCAGGTGTTCCCAGTGAAGGACCCTGTTATTTCTACAACATACAAAGACATTTAGACAACTGTGCTCCTCCAGCCTTGTGGTAACAGTTTGGTGAAGACTCTTTTCTGTATCAGCATGACTGTCCCCTGTGTACAAAGCCAGCTCCATAAGGACAACATTTTCTTAGAAAATTGCTGCCACAAGGGAGTATGCGGACTATACTGGCAATGGAATTCCTCCTTCCCGAGCCCTTACCAGATCTTGATATACAAAACTACCAAAGGAAAAACGGCTTTCAGGTGCTCACTGCTCAATCGTAGGTCTTATCCTCAAGAAGCAGTAGAATTACAACAACCAATGACCTTAACTCATTTCTCATGTTAGGTGCGCATACCCACAAGGTCATTATGAGCAAGCACATCTAGCGTGAGACACATTCGAGTCTTTGGTTTGCTGAAATTCTGCTGTTTATGCCTTCTTGTGAATGTCAGAAACCCGCTGCTTCTGCGCATGCGCCAAGTCCCGTTTCCCGTACTATGCGGGGGACTGGGCGCTGAAAAGCGTGCCAAGTGGCGCATAGGAAGTTACGCTTTTGATCTATTTGCTTCCCTATTTAAGCTCATCTTGCACACCTCCTCATTGCTGGATTGTCTCTTCAACAGCCCTGAAGTCCTGTGTTCCTTGTTTCCAGTTTGCCCCGACCCGGAATTACTTTGACCTTATTTGCCTGCCACCTGCCCTTGACCACGGATTGTTTACTGGACTGCCTTTGCCTCATCCTTGTGTACCTTCTCTGCCTGCTCGGTTTGACCTTGGCCTGTTGACCCTGGATTTCGGATTACCCCAGTTCTGCTGCAGAACCAGATCTTCAGCTTGCACGGTATTAAAGGAGAACTATGAGGGGAGTGCTTTTCACTCACCTCATAGTTCTAGCCGACCTGTGACAATGAGACTGTCACAGGTTGGCTCAGTAGATCGGGAGGTGAGCGAACACATACCGGCGTTCTCTCACCTCTCTATCCTGTCACGGCTCTCAGTCGTGACAGGGGAGGGGCTGGATTCCCCTCTCCCCGCTCCAATCTGCCAGCGCTGACTGGCGGAACGGACGGGGGAGGGGGCGGGTACAGCTGGCTCTGCCTCTAGATAGACAGAGCCAGCTGTCACTCACGCAGCTGGGCGGATCCCGACGTCTAAGTCGGGATCCGCTCCGGCTGCGGCGTCTCATACACAGCTCTCTATATACTGAGCTTAGGGTGACGGGAGGACGCTAGTTTGTGTCCTCCCGTTACCCTAAGGAGAACTATGGGGAAAAACACTGACCCCATAGTTCTCCTTTAACACCACTTAGGACACAAGGTGCAAGGCCTCCTCACGCATCCAGTCTCCAACCAGGTACGTGATACAATGACTGAGCATGGAGCACCTGGAACCCCTTTTTGATTTGGACCTTTTCCATAAAGACATAGTTCAATGAGTTTGGAGGAACTCGAGTATCCTGCACAGAGCCCTGACCTCAACCCTACTGAAAACTTTGAGATGAATTATACTGCAGATTGTGAGCCAAGTCTTCTCCTCCAACATCAGTACCTGACCTCACAAATGGGCCCGCGTTCCCCCCGACACCCTCCGCAATCTTGTGGAAAGACTTCCTAGATGAGTGGAAGCTGCTACAGCTCCTATGACTCCATAATAACACACATGGTTCTAGAATGGGACGTCCAACAAGCTCATAAAAGGTGTGATGGTCAGGTGTCCACGATTTTATGGCCATACAGTGTATAAGAAACCAGAGGTACTCAGCCCGTCGGGTTCCTCTAATACCTGATACGAGGGCTGATAGCTTAAACAGAGAGTAGAAAGGCAAAGGGAGCTGTAAAGCTGCACGGCATGACTCAAATTTAATCAGCAGGCTTCTTCGTGGAGAAAGTGAGAGAAAACTAGCAATCTACCAGCTGGGCGCCACCAATGTGTTTAACACGTTGCAGAATCTCCTCCTGCTCTTGAACATATGGAGTTTTCTGCAGGTAGACATTAAATCATTATCCACTTAGCCCAGGAGAGAATTGTTTCTGCTTCGTTTTTCCTTTTTGTCTGACCCGAAGTGTCTTCACCGAATCCCACCTGGTTTCCCGGAGCAGACGTTCCAATCCCCTTCCCCTTCCCAACGGTCGGTCAATCATCCGTCCTTTTCAAAGAATTTCGCGATGGCTCCCCAGAGCGGCCGGCGGAGTTTTTGTGTTTTGCTTGTCGCGATAATATGCTAATGCTCCGAGGTCGCTCGTTAATCTTCCCTCCGCCGCTTTCATTTGTCAACGTTGCCTTGCCGCAAACTGCTGGGAAAGAAAACTTGGCTTTCTTTGTGTTTTTGAAGTTCGCAGTCATAT
>NW_017306662.1:495726-506392 GCF_000935625.1 Nanorana parkeri
TATATATATATATATGTTTATATGTAATTGGGGTCTGCTTAAAGTGGGCCTTTCAATAACAACTGCATGGATACATTCCCCTAATGGCAAAATATATAGAACAAATGCCCCACCCGTCATAAAAAAGCCTTCTTTGGGCTCCAGTCCAGTGACTTTGCCTTAGGCTGAGATGACGCCATTGGTCGCAGGGGGATGCATTTCCTCAGTCTCCCCTCCCCCGGTGATCAATCTGCTCTGGCAGGAGGAAGCGTTTCCTCAGTCTCCCCTCCCCCAGTGATCAATCTGCTGAGGCAGGAGGAAATGTTTCCTCAGTCTTCCCTCCCCCAGTGATCAGTCTGCTGAAGGGAGGAGAAAGTATTTCCTCAGTCTCCCCTCTCCCAAGTGACCAGACTGGTGCAGGCAGGAGGAAGAATTTCTTCAGTCTTCCCTTCCCTAGTGATAGGTCTGCTGCAGGCAGGAGGAAGCATTCCCTCAGTCTCCTCTCCCCCAGTGATCAGACTGCAACATTGTAACTTTGTGGCATGTCACAAGGTGAGAGGTTGCATCGGGGGCCAATCTGTATCTGACATTTATGGGCACAGACAGAAGGATTTACATTGTGTCAACTCTGAGCCGGCATCTCAGTCCAGGAAGTAGATGGTGACCCTGGATGATGCCTGAACAAAGATGGCTCTGTCCATATTAGACATGTGCGATTCGTTTCGTTACGAATCGAAATTCGTACGAATTTTCCTGAAATTCGTACGAATTTTCCTGAAATTCGTAAATTCGTAAGCATACGAAATCCGAAAGGCAGTTTCCGAATTATATCCGAAATACGAAATTCAGTTAACGAATTTCGGATCCGAATTTCTTTGAAACGGGAACTAATATTACCCCTGTAAATGAGGTTGAACAACATGACAAGATTTTTTTTTAAATCCGAGATACGGATCCGCTGCTGCTGAGAGTCGCATTACAATACACAGGCAGGAAATACGAAATTCCGTTTTATATTGAAGGTAAAAAGCAAAGTACATTTATATTGGAGTTGATGGTAGGTTTTTTTTTAAGTCCGAAATTCGGATCCGGAATCCGTTAACGGAATTCGTATTTCGGATACAAAAACAACTACCACATCGACTCCAATATTAACAAATGTATTTTGGCTTTTTAACTTCATCATAACGAATGTTCGTAAAGTTACGAAAATGTGCCGAAACTACCGAAAATCCGTATTTCGTACGAATCCGAATTGAGTTTCCGATACAAATTACGAAATCCGAAATAATGGATATTCTGAAACGGAACACATTTTTTTACGGCGCACAAGTCTAGTCCATATGCAGAGAAAAGCACATGAAGGCATTGTCAGGGGGAGTACTATGAGAGGTAATACATACCTAGAAGGGTTATACTGACACCACACTTAGCATGCATTTACTTAAAGTGACATTAAACCCTCAGATTTTTTAACATAAACCAATACTGTAATGTGCGCCTTACTGTAATCCATGGTTGTTTCCCTTCTCTTTGCTGCTCTTCCTTTTAAATCCTCATGTCTTCTCATGCTGGGGGAGAACTTCCCTTTGCAGCTGACTGCCTCTTCCTGTAGTGCTGGCTCAGGTTGTGAACCTGCACACAGGCACCGTGTATCCATTTCAGAGACAAGGCAGTCTGCTGTAAAAACAGAAGTTCTGCCCAGCATGAGAAGACATGAGGATTTAAAAGGAAGAGCAGCAAAGAGAAGGGAAACTACCATGGATTACAGTAAGGTGCACATTACAATATTGGTTTATGTTAAAAAATCTGAGGGTTTAATGTCACTTTAACATAAACACATATTTTGGATGCCAGGTCTCCTTTAAAATGAAGAACTCTTTACGAAGTAAGGTCGTATATGGCATTCTGAACTGAACCCATCCATTCCGCCCCTCCAGGCTCCACCTATGACTAAAATATCACTCTTCAATCTGAATCAAGCATCTTCTCCTTCTGGATAACAATCCTTCGAAAGTAAATTTTGTAATGGGTTTTAATTACATCTAACCGGGTAACGTGTAATGATACGGGATTTCCGGGAGGAACAATGCCCCGCACGCTGTTATAGAATGCGGCAAAATTTCCTATTGAAAGACTTTGCCAGGCTAAGCCGTTCCTTTCCTTTTTTTTTGTGTCCTTCGTCATTTGAGCCGGGCGCTAAATATAATATTTGTTCTACCTTTACAAAGAGGCTCACTTTCTATTCATGGACCTAAAAGCGTGTGTCAGACCCCTCGGTTCCCCCGGGCTCCGGTTACACATTCTGGCGCTTTGCGCGGCCACAGATCCACTCGTAGTTTAGTCACCTCAGGTAACTCCGCGAGAGCCTGACCTCTTAATGGCATAAACATAAAAAAAAAAATTACATGGAGCGTATGTGAAAGTTGGTCTACCTGCCAGGTCTGATGGTTGTGAATGCGCGCCTTTATCCGGCAAGGGGACCGTAGCCTGTTTTCAGCACACATTTTGAATTATTATAAAGTTTACCCGGAGGTCGTTTTTTATGCCTTTTTTTTTGCATTTTACTCGCTTGCCCTTTCATATTCTTGTTAATGGGATTATAAAATTGATCTCTGTGGAGTCCATACATCTGCAATTAGCGCCCTGCTGAACAAGGGCCGAGATAAAAACTGCTTTGCAGCATTCTGGCTCGACGGCCATTTTACTCACCTGTGTTTCCTTCTTTGCCTGAGCAGACTCTGGAACGTTGCTCAGTACTCCCGGCCTCCCTCTTATGGCCAGACAGGAGAACATCATCTGAGAGAGTCAGATGGTAGTTTCCTGTCTCTGTGTGATGATGTCACCCCACTCACTATATATATACCACTCAGTCCAGTCTGACCTTGCCCTTGCGTGGTCTTCCTGTTAGTGATTTCCTGCTGCTCTGAGTATCCTTATTCTGTGTATGACCCCGATCCTGGCTGACGTTCTCCTCTGGCTCCTGCTCCTGGCTTGTTTCTGACAACGCTGATTTTCTGGCTCCTGCTTCTGGCTTGTTCCTGACAACGCTGATTTTCTGTCTCCTGCTCCTTGTTTGTTCCTGACGACGCTGATCTCTGTGTTCCTGACCTGGCTTGGACGACTACCCACTCTGGCTCCTGACTCTGGCTTGTTCCGGTTTATGATTCTTGCTTGCTCCTGTTGTTACTGTTCTTAATAAATATTTTAACTAGCACCTTTTGCTTGTCTTGTTATCATTGTGCTCTGACACCTGCTCGCCGAGTTCTGCTTTACGTGCTGTTCTACTGGAAATCCTAATTTCTCTGGTTCAGGGATGGTCACATGACCAAAGCCAAGACAGCAGTCACATGGTCTGAAAACTGTTCCTCCCATTTGGAAGAGACCATCTGACTGATGAACATCGGGCACTTGGTTCCTGCAAACCAGCACCGTTCCCTTAACCATTGCTCCTTCAATTTGAAGAAAAAGTCATGTGACCAATGTCTTGACATTGGCCATGTGGTTTACAATAGTCGGCAAGTTTGCCTGAACAATGTTCCTTACCTGTGCAAAAGTACATGTGACTGAACCCTTGGCCTTAGTCATGAGGTTTCTACCAATCAGCAGCTCTGCCTGAACACTGTTCTTCCCATTTTGGGAGAGATCGTGTGACTGATGTCTGGACATTGGTCACCTGGTTCCTGCACGCCAACACCTTTCTATTAACCATTGCTACTTATGTCTAAAAAAAATCTTGTGACCAATGTCTTGTCATTGGCCATGTCGTTTATGACAATCGGAAACTTTGCCTGAACAATGTTCCTTACCTTTGGAAGAGACCATGTGACTGAACCCTTAGCATTAGTCATGAGGTTTCTACCAATCAGCAGCTCTGCCTGAACACTGTTCTTCCCATTTAGAAGAAACCATGTGACTGGTGTCTGGACATTGGTCACCTGCCAGTCAACACCTCTGCCTAAATATGGCTCCTTACCTCTAAATAAAATAATGGGACCAATATCTTGACATTGGCCATGTCATTTATGACAAACAGCAACTCTGCCTGAACATTGCTCCTCACCTTCCGGAAAGTCCATTTGACTGAACCCTGGGCATCAGTCATGAGGTTTCTACCAATCAGCAGCTCCACCTGAACACTATTACTTCCCTTTGATAGAGGCCATGTGGCTCATGCCTTGGCCTTAATCACATGACCAGCACCCGATGGGAGAAGATATCTAAGAAAATGACTGAACTCTTTGCAACATTTTCATGATATTTTATAGCAGGGCTGGGCAAATTGTAAGGTCCAGATAGCCAATGTTGGCTATTAATTAATTTGCCCACCTCTGATCAGGGGCGTAACTACAAATCACAGGGCCCCATAGCAACATTTTGTATGGGGCCCCGTGATTGCTAGTTGCAGAGCCCCAGCGGAGAGTGACCCTGCAGAGCCCACCATAGACTCTCTATAGTGGGCTCTGTAGGGTCTGAGATCTCTTACCTGCCAGCGCCTCTGTGGTCGCCGGGCCCAGACTCTTGTTCCGTCCCGGAGCCCCACCTCCTCTGCTATCGACGGGCCCCGCCTTCTCTTACATCACTGGTCGCTGGCCAGTGATGTAAGAGGAGGCGGGCCCCGCCTCCATTCCGAACATATCCCTCGTCTGCCGCAGCGGCTGGCTGTCACAGACACAGCTCCGCAGCGGCTATGAGGCAAATGCGCCGCGGCCGCTGCTGAGCTGTGTCTGTGACATCCAGCACCGCCACATGCCATAGCGACCGCTGTCCTCTGATTTAGAGGATGATCCTGATACCAGAAGAAGTATCAAAGCCATAAAGAACTTTATGGCTTTTGACTGAACACTGGGTCAGCCACGTTTCCTTCCCCCCAATTCCTTCTCCTTTTAATCTCTTTCTTTGGAATCCTCATCCCCTTTCAACAAGAAAGTTACGCCAAAGCTCCGCCCTCTCCTTCCGCTTGGAATCCTCATCACTCTTTCTCATTCGCTGTCTGTTTTTTTGGTCCTGAGAGTTCTCACATCCAGGCTCAGCCGCAGCCCTAGAGCGGGCACGCCGGGGATGATTGATGAGTGCAATGATTTGTTTAATACATAAAGAGGTAAAAATGGTTCTTCGGTTTCATACGCGGCAGACAGTGAAACAGTGTTAAAATATCTTCCCCAGAATGACACGGTAGACGCACAATTTTTAGCGTGGCCTGGGGCCATTCCGGCGATGGACCAGACTTCCTCCTTGACGGGCGCATGCTGGATTTCATCTGCTGCTCGTCTTTTTTAGACAGAATTTATAAACTAACTCTCACGCCGCGCTTTCTGACACGTCGCTATCAAATCAATGTCAGGATCGAAGTTCCTTTTCTTAGCCAAGGCTAGACGAGGGATCATTCGATATTAAACATTTCCAACGTTCCTGAAATGTCTTCATGGCCGGTCTGTGCTGCAAGTGAAACAGTAGCGCCCCTCTTGGAAAAATAGGGGTTTTTTAAAACTTTTTTTGCTAAAAATAAGACGGTCATGTAAAGTGACATTTACAATTCATAATTGAGAAAGCTGGTCAGATGACCAGGAACCAGGTGACCAAATGCAACACTCGCCTTCAGACGACCGCGGGTCGGACGGACTCTCACCCGCAGCCCCGAGCTCAGCGGCTCCTGTCTCCAGCTCTCCCCGCCGCTCTGTGATGTCTCCGCCGCGTGGAGCCGCCGGGTAGTGCGCACGCACGCACGCACAGTGTATCTTCTTAAAGGTACAGTACACAGCATTTAAGGAATGACCCTGCCTCCAGAGATGACCGCACCCAGACGTCAGCAGGTACAAATGCTAGCCTCACATGTCATTCTGTGCTTGGTTATTGCAGAGTTTGCCTCGTAGTGCCTGAGCTTATCAGTTATCATAGTGTGTTTCTTGTGTACCGAACCTTGCAACTTTCAGACCACGAACCTTGCAGCCGGCCCCTGACCCCCTGCTACCCTCACGGGCTACGACTTTGGATTTCGAATTTGCTACGACGAACCGGACCGCTCCTGTGCTGGTCACCACCACATGAGAGAGCGTGCATTACCCGGGTCTGCTCGTGTGGCAAGTCCCCGGCATCTGGGCTCCTACTGGACTAGTTCTTGATACAAAAGTCTATGCTTCTAGATTTTTTTGTATTTCTTACAGACATATAGGGGGTTATTCACAAAGCTCTTGAAGGCAGCCGAGTGAATAACCCAGCCTGAAGTGAAGTGAGCTGAACGCTGTTCGGCTATTCACTTCAGTCTTGTATGGCTGATTTCAGCCGCACATTGGCTGCCTTCAGGTGCCTTCAGTCAGCTGAACACGCTCTGCATGTTCGGCTGAGCCGAAATACAGAAGGAGTTCGACTCAGCCCATCCAACATCTGGATCGGCTGAGCCAAAGCTCCGGCAGCTCACTCGCTGGCGTTAAAATCTAAAAATAAGTTTAGAAATGTAACAAAAAGGAGAATTAAAAAAATAAATAAAATATTTTAAAGAAAATAAATCATAAAAAAAACCCCGCTGTACGTCAACTCGACCACATGCGAAGGACTCCCACATCTGACAGATGCCGGCAAAAGAAAAACAATTGGGCGGGGCTAGCGGTGACAGACAGCTCCGCCCAACTGTTTACTATTAGCCGGCACTTGCCAGAGTCCTCTAGCAGGTCCCGACCATTGAACAACAACTGGGCGGAGCCGGCCGTGACGTCACGGCTCCGCCCAGTTCATTTTGGGCCGCAGACCCAGTCAGGTCATTTGGGGCCCGCTGATCTGTCATTACAAGTGGGCGGAGCGAGCCGTGAGATCGCGGCCGCCTTCGCCCAGCTGTCATTTGGGTGGAGATTAATCGGCTTCGGCCGACCGTTCTCTACGCTTCGGGTGTCACTATGGCTCAGCCAAGCATATGTGTTCGGCTCAGCTGAGCCGCTCGGCTGCTGTACGGGCTATAGTGAATACCCCATACGGCAGCCCTTCGGTCCGACTGAATCAAAGGGCAGAGGCGGCCGAAGCGACTCGAAGGATCAGCCGAAGCTCTTTAGTGAATAACCGCCATAATGACCTGCATGTGAACCTTCACAGTCCTATTAGCATGCTCCTTGTGCTGCTTCCCCTCCCCTAGCCTGAGCTCTGCAGTACGGGGACTGCAATAGGCTGATTGTCAGGTCAAATTCTGGTACTTGCACTGCTTTTATTTAAAAAATACATTTAACGAATAGAGAGACTTGTTACATTGTGTCTTTCATCACTCGACGCCAATCAGAATCGAAACTCATGCCAGATCTCTCAAAAAGAGAAATGACACGGAGAGCCTCTGGCGGGAGACTTTGATATGAAATAATTACTCGGTTAATTTGTTTCCCCTGCAGAGAGCAGACAGCAAGCGAATGTTATTACAGGAACGTCTGGAGCCATTATGGTGGAACCATTCTGTATCCATGTTTCATTGGGAAGCTGTTTTTTTTTTTTGTCGGGGGGACCCGTGATATATGGATCTTTTATGCACATCTGTGGAGAAAATGGATCTAGCAGATGCGACGTTTCGGCCCGAGACGATGGTCTGACTCGGCGTGTTTTGCTTGTGGCAACTGATCTGAATGGGAATGGAGCCCGGGAGTCATTTGTCAAAGAGTGCGCGCTGTAACATGAGCACAAATTACATTGTCCCACCGTCACCGCTGTGTTCCGCTACAACGTTCTCAATCTTCAGTTCGTCTGATCTCAGAAGTGCTAATACACGGGGAGATAAGTACTTGCCAATGACCGTTACAAGAAATACATAATGACGGTGTCATTCTTCGGGTGTGCAGATATTTGTTAAGATGAGTGTTCTACGTTTGTCCTGGATCTGCTAATTCACCGCTAAGAGGGCGGTTGAAGTTTTGGAGCCTTTAGACTGAAGTGTAATTTGCCCATATAATACCTTCCCTTGTTCCACTCCCATCCCCCTCATCATGTTTAGTTTACTAATTTGTATTGAGATTGTAGTCCATCCCGGTGGGAGAGCTTGGAGCAGTGACTACTTTACAACACACAGAGGGACCATGGGGAACAGACGTAGCCCCCCTCCAGAAGGAAGGACAGTGTCGGCACCAATTCAGAGATGATTGGAGGATCTCCAGCCGAGTGATACACAAATAAGATACATTGTCGCTCAGAGTTAAGGTACTGGAATGCATTTTTAAGATTTAACTCCTGAGTTTAGTGTCACTTCAAATACAATAGGCTGCAAAGTGCTTTGATTGATTGATTGATTGATTGATTGGAAATAAAAGTAAAGCATTGCAGTCATTATATTAAAGGAATAGTCCATCCTCACGCGATACTTCAGAAATATGAGGAGCTTGTTTGTCAGTTTGTTTCTCTCTCTCTCGTGTTTATTGTATTTTCTGTCCCCAGTTCCCTTCCTGTCTATTTGGTTCTGTGGTTTGCTGAATATTATCATTTACCTGCTTGTCCAAGATGTTTTCAGGATGAGCAAGCAAGTGCAAGTAAGATTCATCCAATATGCAATGAGAGCAAAGAAGCTTCAAGTGACATTAAAGTCAAAACATTTGTTAGTGCCAGCACTTACCTTAAATGATGTCTCTTAATCCGATCTTCTTCTTCTTTCCTGTCCCTTTCATCTGTCCCTCCAGCGCTGCGACGGGTCTCCGATCCAGCGCTGACTCCTCTGTCCTTGCTGGCACTTCCTGTCCCACGGTGTCTGCATGCGGGTGCACGCGTCCATAGACTTACCTTGTGTCTTTCCTCGTCGCCCGGCCGAAAATCCGAACTGGGCATGCGCCCGCCCCAAGATGCTTTGCGGCCGCCAGAGCAGTTTCGGATTATTGGGCGGGAGCGCGCGGCGAAGATGGGGTAAGTTTAAACCGCTGGTTTTTTTTTTACTTTTTGCCTATATCTACTGCTTGGTAACCTCATATATATATACACCGGAGGGTTTAGAAACCCTTTAATTTCCTTACCAGTGTTTAGTTTCCAGTCCTTTCTTTTCTCTAGGTATATGAAGACATCATGGACACATTGTTTCCCCTCCGAGAAGTGTGGGCTTTTCTATCCCTTACCAGAAATGTTGTATTTTATATTTAATGATAGAAGACCCCTCAGCAGATCCTTTATGGACTATCTATGACGTATCATGCGACATCTCTCCAATGTTGGCGTCCCTTTAATCATAGATTGACGTCTGGCTCGGGAACAGTGCTGTGATTGTAGTTCCTGTTCCTTGTAACAAATGACTTGTTGTAATTCTGTGTTTCAACACGCGGCACACTTTCCGTCTGATGCCTCCACTACCACCTCCCCCCCCCCATATAGGCTGCTAAATGGGAGCTGTCACCCTGAATGGTCCTTCAACTTGATAAAATATTGTTATACATTTATAAAACAAATATACAGAGCCAATCTCTAGATTTTCTTGCCAGTTTTAATAACCCCTCTTGTTCATGCTCCGTCCCGTTTATTTAGGCTGAGTCGTGGAACTGCGCTAGAGGAGCGCGGCTACGGAATGATCCGGGTTGTGAGGGACCAGGGAGAAGACTGTCCTATGAATATCACATGACTCTTAAAGGGCCTGCTCGCTTAACATGATTGCAGAACATTTTTTTTAATGAAACAATTACAATTTTCATTCCTGCTGATAGAAATATATATATATATAACTTCTCATGGACCCAGGTGGTCGGTTATATGCGCATGAGATCCCAGTTATACATGCTTGCCTCACTCACAGTGTCAGCACCGATTCAGAGATGATTGGAGGATCTAGAGCCGAGTGATACACAAATAAGATACATTGTTGTTCATAGTTCAGGGACTTGAATGCACTTTTAAGATTTAAAGGAGAACTATGGGGTCAGTGTATTTCCCCATAGTTCTCCTTAGGGAAACGGGAGGACACAAACTAGCGTCCTCCCCTTACCATAAGCTCAGTATACCGAGACGCCGCAGCCGGAGCGGATCCCGACATGGACGTCGGGATCCGCCCAGCTGTGTGAGTGACAGCTGGCTCCGCCTATCTAGAGGCAGAGCCAGCTGTACCCGCCCCCTCCCCCGTCCATTCTGCCAGTCAACGCTGGCGGATCAGAGCGGGGAGAGGGGAATCCAGCCCCTCCCCCTGTCACGGCAGAGAGCCGTGACAGGATCGAGAGGTGAGCGAACCCGGTATGTGTTCGCTCACCTCCCGATCTACTGAGCCGACCTGTGACAGTCTCATTGTCACAGGTCGGCTAGAACTATATGGTGAGTGAAAAGCACTCACCTCATAGTTCTCCTTTAACTCCTGAAATTTAACTCCTTGTTCTCCTTTAAGAATCAGATATTTCCATCGGCCGAAAAGATAACATTCGCAATAAAATATCTCACAGATGAATAGTGAAAAGCCCAATCCAATTTGTCATCTGATAATTGGGTATAAGAAAACGTATGGTCAGCATAAGTGACAGTTGCTGAGAGGTCACATGCCGCAACCCATTGCTGATGAGAAAATGGCATAACCCAGTCCTCTCCATGAATCCGAACCTCTACCAGCCGCTGCATATTGGCAGTGTGTAAAAATCTCAGCTTCTCTGACTGCTAGATGAGGAAAGATCACATGACGCATTCTGAGCACAAATAACTACCTGCCTTCTATTATATCTCATACACCTTCCAGCTTTCATGTACTGGCAGTTATAAGTGTGGGTAC
>NW_017306662.1:506435-513935 GCF_000935625.1 Nanorana parkeri
TCCACAGGTGCTAGATGGATGTAAGCAGCCGGACTGCTTCACGGCAGCTGGCCAATCAGGAAGCCTGGCGCCGTGTACAAGAGAGCATCGAGTCAGCTTACTGGCCAATCAGAAACCCGGTTGCTGTGTCATTAAATGGCACCTGTCTTCTTCCTGATTGGCCAGAAAGCCGGCTCCATGCTTTCTCGTCATCTAGTAGAGAAGCATGGAAACGACTTCCCTGCTAATCGGGAAGCCGGGTGGCGAGTCTTCACACGCCGCCTGGCTTCCTTAATGGGACTATCGGTATTCGGTATCAGGGAGTACTGGAAAAAAATATTGGTACTCATACTCGATACCGAAAAACCGGTATCGGTGCATACCTATTATACTGTATACATATAATACTAAAGCTGAGGCTCCCAGACCCGAATGGCATTCAGGATCTGAATTTCCGAATTGCATTGGGGAGCTCCTGAACGCCATTGGGGTCTGGGGGAGACTCAGCTTTAGTAATATCTGTAGACGGTTTTCTGTGGTATTCGCAACAAATATTCGTAAACTCATCCGAAACTAACGAAAATTCAGATTTCGTCTGAATCCGAAACTGGAACCGAAAGGATTTTCGGACCTGAATCCCGAATCCTGAAATAACGAAATATTCGAACCGAAGCAAATTTTTCCGCAGCTTACATGTCTACTCCATTGGATTTAGCCGAAGCGGCAAAATTTCTCTTAAATTTCGGCAATGACAAATCGGTTGATTTTTCCCACTTGCCGATCTTTAGGCCCCATTCACACTGAGCGATTTATCGCGCGGTAATTCCTGCGATATTGCTCTCCAATGCATCTCAATGGGGCTCTGTCCGTCGCTGTCGCGGGTCGTGCGTTGCTACAGCAGGACCCTTTTTGGAGCGGATTTTTTGAGCAAGCTAGCGGATTTTGCCGCCAGCTTGCTCAATGCAACCATTTGTGCGATATCGCGCGACAAACGCGCAATATCGCTCAAAATGCAAATCGCGCGATTTGCAAATCGCTCAATGTGAATGGGGCCTTAGGGCCAAATGGCGATTTTTTGTAAATTGAATTACTCAACGCCATCCCCGCATCAATTTAAAAAAAGACAAAATGTATCAACTTGGAATCCAGAAATAGAATCTACCCGTTGAGGAGCTAGAAAAATAAAGTCTGCTCGGGAGCCAAACTTGCTCCAGGTGCGCGGTGGAGAGCGGACCATCGCGCTTTTTTTTTTAATATACATATATATTATTTGCACAGCATAAAACTTACTGAAAGCATCGACTATGTCTTTCACGTCGAAAATTAACGACTTTGTTGTTTTATGTTATACAAATCCTCCCGTACGGGGCCACGGGGGCGAGATTTCTGTAAGCTGTAAATTATACGCTGAACAGGACTTTATTTTTACTGTCGAAATCTCGGGGCTCTCTCCGTTTCGCCCGCGCGCGGCGGCTGCCAAGTGGTAAATTTAGCCACCGCGCCTGATACGATTCGGCACCTTCCGCGAGGGTTTCGTGGGGTTAAATTGATTTTATATGTATGTCAAGTAGCAGGGAGATATATTTTCGTAAAAGACAGTCTCTCTCTCTCTCTCTCTCTCTCTCTCTCTCTTTTCATTTCGTGGCTTCGGCGAGAGCGCGGGGACTCCACATACAGCTCGAAAAAAAAAGTAAAATAAAATAAAAGCCTCAGTCTGACACTGCCAAAATCTACATTTACGTTTGGCTAACAAGTTGAAGCTATTCATATTTAGTTACGTGAGTCAAATTTCAGACCTGACTAGACGGCTCCTCCGCTATGTTCCTGGACCCGAGTGTGACTGAAATTAATGATGATGTTACATTTGTGGGCGATGTTTTTAGTTGAGCTGTTTTACGTTTTCGCTACGAGGGGCAATCGTTAGGGCGCGGGATGCGAAAAACGGCGCCTTGCAGGGGCAATGGCGGTGACTTCTGGTGCTGGTGGCTCACTGTATGAGGCCACCGTGGTATTTTGGGTCATTTTAAGGCCATGGTCATCCAACATTGTTTTTTTGGGTTTCGGGGTGAAGGCCCATAGAATCATTTACCAGATCCTGATAACTATTGGGGACAATGGTGGCGAGAGTTTTTGGTTCAAAAATATTAGTTTTATTGGGGACTGTCACGAAGCCGGAGCCAGGATTCTTTCACAGCCGTTTGCGCATGCGCATGGTGCAGCTAATAGAGTTGTATCTGGTGCAGCGTCTCTGCGTAAACGTGCGCGCCGACGTGTTGTTTGAGTTTTTGGCGCCCTCTGGGCTATATAATGCTGTGACTAACAAACCTCCTTTGCTGTCAGATCATCAGCTTCCCTGTGTTCCTGTATCCTGTTCCTGAAGTGTTCCTGTTATCCTGACCCGGCTTGGCTTTGACCTTTCTGCTTCTCTCCAGTGATTGACCCTCGGCTTGTTCCAGACCATCCTCCTGCCTCATCCTCAGTACCACGTTGCCTGCACGTTGATGACCTCGGCCTGTCCTGACTACCCTGCTATCCTTGTCTGCTGCTCCTGCTCATCTTATTCAGCTACTGCTGGCACTCCTGCCCCTCTGTGCCCCGATACTCCTGTACCCATTCAGGTGCCCCAGGACCAGAGAAGCGAGAGAGGCCGCCCTCGACATCTCAGACTCCCTTAAGGTATGTGACAGGGACTTTAGCGTAGAGGTGGTTTTCAAGGACCAATAACTAGACACGTGCGTTTCGTTTCGTTCCGAATAGAAATTCGTACAAATTTTTTCAAATTTCGGATATTCAGACAACCGAATCCCAATGCATCTGGTAACATTGGCGATCAGAACGATTCGAATGGGTGAATCTCAGAGAGATGACGCAGCACACCCCAAAAAATTTGCCTTTAGTTATAATTTATAATAAGTTGTAATTTCCTCTTCTGCATGGGCTCCAATGTAGACACGTGCGATTCGTTTTGTTCCGAATCAAAATTTGTACGAATTTTCAGAAATTGGGACACAATCTGAATTTACGGAATCCCAATGCATCCGAATGTGTCCGAATCCGAATTTCCATTTCCGAATTTCGTTAAAAAACGAAAACTGAATGGGACATGTGACTTTTCTGGCCAATCAGATGTGTTTTTCAGTTTAATGCATCCGGATGGGTCCGAATACGAATTTTCGTTACGGCAACATGGGAGCCATATGCAGTATATACGTATAATACTAAAGCTGAGGCTCCCAGACCCCAATGGAATTCGGGATCCAAATTTCCGAATGGCATTTGGGAGTTCCTGAACGCCATTCGGGTCTGGAAGCCTCAGCTTTAATATGGCTCCCAGACCTGTATTGCTTTCTGGAGCTCCCGAATGTTATCCGGAAATTCGGATCCCGAATGCCATTGGGATCTGGGAGCTTCCGCTTTAGTATTAATATCTGTAGATGGTTTTATGTGGTAGTCGTAGCGAATATACTTTCGTAAACTCATCCGAAACCTGAACCGAATTGCATTTTGCATCCGAATCCTGAAATAACAAAATATCCGAACAAAACCGAATTTTTCCGCAGCTTACATGTCTACTCCAATGGATTTAAGCCAAAGCGGCAACATTTCTTACACGTCTACCCATAACCACCGATCAGAAAGCAGCTCTCAGGCAGCCGCTGTTCAATATACGGTAGAGCTCTTTGCAGGAAGTCTGTCATGGAAGCAAGTTTGCAGATCTCCGTTCGAAAATGCTATTTGCCCATTTTATGATATTTCTGTAGTAACTGACCCCGAAAAAAGCCTGCAGATAGAGAGTTTTGCCTCCACTGCCCAACTGCATGTCAAAAAGGCTCTGTATAGATTCCGAGATCGAGGCGGCTGAAATTATATGCAAATCTTTATTTTTTTCCTGCAAAAGTCAAGCTCGGCTCCGCCCCCTACTACCTCTAAAGCCTACTGGAAGAACGAAGACGCGCATCACTAATAAAAGAGATGACAGCTTACCTGTGCTGGGCTAGCTTGTAGTGAAGAGTCACCACCTTGATGCAGACTTTCGCACTACATCTTCCTCTGGAATGGTGTCCACACCTGCATTGTCTCAACTTTGAGCCGGCGTCTGGTTCCAGGAAGTAAATGGTGACCTTGTGTGATGCCTGCACAAAGATGGTACCATATTTTTGGAGAGAAAAGCAGATGAAGGCATTGTCAGGGGGAGTACCGGCATCTCTGTGATCGGTACCAACTATCCGAACGTGCTGCATTTCTGCATTACATAGCATGCATGGACTTAACATTAAAAACATATCTATGGCATCGCTATGTGCACTTTTCATGTCCCATCTGACACCTTTGATATCTGAGGCTCTTTGTTAGATGAAGAGGGTAACAGTAAAAGCCTTTTAGCAGCAGAAACCAGTGACAGGTCAGCTGGGCCTAGCTGCTGTCCATGGTGCTGTAGAACTGAGATCCCTTTTAATCTATGACTCATCAATGTCTCACCAACCTAAAGAGTACCTGTCGGGTCCTCCATTATCTGTCAGAGAAGATCCTGAAGGTGTGGTTGTCTGACTCCAGGAAGAGGTGCTGGTCCGGGGGCGCAACAGAACTCTACAGCATCATGGGTGGTGCACCAGAGGTATAACTACTTCAAGGGTTGAACAATGGTGGCCCATCAGTTAGGTTTGAATGAGGTTACAGCCCTCCTGGCAACTTACACATAAAGGTCCGAAATTGATTTCCATGGCACTGACAGCAACTGCCGGAATCTTTTCCAACGGGAGCACCAAAAACTCCTCTGAGGATAGGCGGCTCATACCACGGACTGGGAGGTCAGTTATACATAGGAAGCCAAGAAATGGACACAGCACCTTGTCCTGGTGAGGTATGTCTTTGTGGCAACACCTTGGTGGCAATAGCAGCCTCCATGTTGCCCTCAGAACATGTTACCATTCAATGTAAAAAGGTAATCAGGTAAACAGTCGAGCTGAAGCAGGCACATTCGGGCTCTGATGAAGGCACAGATGCCAATTGTCCTGCAACTGCAGGGACAGCCCCACATCGTGGTCCTCTCTCCTGATGATGTTGTGTCCCAGGATCACATCATCACCACTATTTGAGTTACTGAGCATGCACAGTAAGCCAAAAAATTTTTATTACTAAGGGCATTGAAGCTTTGAATGGGTGGCCCCTGCATAATTAGGGGTGGGTCTGCTCAGAAAGTGGGTGTGGTCGTGGTCCTGTCTCCTGATGATGTTGTGTCCCAGAATCACATCATCACCACTATTTGAGTTACTAAGCATGCACAGTAAGCCAAAAAATTTTATTACTAAGGGCATTGAAGCTTTGAATGGGTGGCCCCTGCATAATTAGGGGTGGGGCTGCTCAGAAAGTGGGTGTGGTCTGGGGAGGTTGTCTCGGGGACTGGGATGAAGATTCCGGGGGAAGGCACCATGCCCCAGAAATGTGTTAGCCATACTTTACACTGCTGGATGCAGTTGGCGGTTGGATACCTGTGACAGATTTAGGGTCCCGGCTTGATCGTGGCCGCCTTAGCTGATTCTGGATTTTATACGTGATCAATTTTTTTTTATGTTTGTAAAACTTTATAAACGTATAATAAATATAGACATACTTCATGAGGACAATCCTGTCATTTGGACAATAGACAACTGCCCAATTCTAAGGTTTCTTATATATCCAAATGACCAAAGTGTGAATACCAAAGCTTATTTATTTTTTTTTGCCCCAAAGCCCTTCATTAAAGTGTATCTAAAGCCCAAACTTTTCTTTAAAGTTTTGGATAGGGTAGGGAAGGGGATAGAACCTCTATCAGGTTTTCATTGCTATCTGGGGAGCTTCTCCCTTTCCCTGGCTTCTTCTTTCTCCTCCTCAACAAACTTTGTTTGGGCCTTACAAAGGAGGGTGCCAATGGAGCAATACAACAGTCAAGTACTGCAATGAAGGTAAGTGTTAGAATGAGGCAAATCGACAGGTTGTCTTTAACACTTGTGTGGGGTTTCTGCCTTGAATGGTCACACACAGCAGCTTGAAAACGTGGCTTCAATGCGGCTCCTTGGGGTCCTATTCGGTTTAAAAATCTCTGGTGGCAATAGCAGCCTCCATGTTGCCCTCAGAACATGTTACCATTCTAGCTCCAGTGTAAATAAAACACTTAGTATATGTTTCAGTGCGTGATGTGTGTCATCGTTCCTGCTACTGGCCGTGCTAAGTGGATAAAGATACTCAACATTTATACATTGAGTCATATTATTTCTCTCACCACCCTAGGCCTATTGACCACCGAGCCAAAAAGACTGAATTTGGAGCTGTCACTCTTCCCGATCACAATGCCAAAATACCATCAGCCTCTTCAGTGACTCATGTGGAATAATAGTTGGCCAGCGGTGCACGTATGACCTGGCAAGGAACTCTCTGCTTGAGGATAATGAACGTTGACTAATTAGCTCATAGTCTCTTACCTTTGTGAGTTGTACAGCTCTAAATGTTGGTCCAAAGAGCTGGGCTTAGTACTCTTGGGCCTAGCCAAGGGGTGGATGTGGGACAGGCGTCTAGTCAACTTTGTATACAACCCAGCCCTAAGTGCTACGAGTTGGCACAGAAACTACAGGCACCACACCTCAAATGAACCAAATTCGCTGTTAGCAACACTGTTCCCATTTCCACTGATTCACTCACTTTTATTTACATGGACAGAATTTGGCAGGAGAAACTCTCAAGTAGCCAAGTGATGGAGTTACGACCATTCATCAAAGTAAATTAGCCCCTCACACTGGAAAAATTATCCCACGAAATAGGAGAACAAGGGGGCTTATTTGAAGGACGGTTCAAGTTGAACTTCAGAACTGAACATGGAAAGGAATGCGGAGATAACGGATGAACCAAGTGAAGTCTATCATCAGTTTAATCTTTGAAGATTGTCATCAAAATTGGCTTCAAATATCACCTTGGACCTGGACTGCTTTGGCAAAATTTGCTTGAAAAAACAGTTTTTGCCTAGGATTTGGGTTTCCTCACTATTTAACATCATGACTCCAGTTGTTTTCAGGCACAACTGGTTAAGGAATATTGAAAGGATCTTTGGCAAACCACCAAAATCCAACTTTATTGTGCTCTCCCTATTGACTCCAATGGATTGTCCCGAAATGGCAAATTTCAAGGAAATGTCCCAATTTTTGACCACTGGAGATACTACCTACCACTGTCATTCGTGTGAGGCTACTGCTACCTCTATTTTTTTCTTCTCTGGTGACCTCAGTTGAAGGTGTTCATCAGTTCCATAGCAATTAGGGATGCACCGATACCGGTATTTTGGTACCGAGTACTGATATTTTTTTTTCGGTACTCGCCGATCCCAAATACCGAGTACCGGAAGTCCCATTCAGGAAGCCAGGTGTCATGTAAAGACTCGCCACCCGGCTTCCCGATTAACAAGAAAGCCGTCCCAGCGTGTCCCCTCTCACCTCGGCATGTCCAGCCTGGATGCAGCGTGTAATGACGCGCTGCACGGCTTTCAGATACAGG